>NC_051155.1:127533739-127646239 GCF_013339745.2 Dermacentor silvarum
CTCTGGAGAGCATACAAGGTCAAGCCCTACGCACGCGTGTAGGGCTGCCTCGGTGCATCTCATGAACAGCAACAATAGCCATCGCAAGAGACCATACGATCCAGACACACGTAGCTGTCGACTACGTCAGAGCGCACATTGGTCATCTCTTAAGGATCTGACCATCACTAGCTTCCCTACTAGCCGAGAGACCTCAAGCGACCGTTTGAAAAGTGATTAGCACGCATCAGAGTGTCATTTATACACCAGCGGCGAAGCCTTCATCTCCCCTGTGGTTCCAGAGACCGCCTAAAGGGAATTTTACTATTCCCAAAATCACCAAGAAGGGCAATCATACATCGCCGGCTCTGAAGCAACTGACACTCTATTATGGCACCAGACATATCATGACTGCATACATATATATACCGACGGTTCGACCTCACCTTCCAGCTCAAACTGCTGCGGTTTTTCGGTTTTCAGTTAAATTATTTCCAAGACCATCTACGTCGGCAGAAGTTGCAGCCCTCCATGCAGCTGTGACCTGCGTCACCGAAGAGCCGGCACAGAAATGGGTCATACTTTGTGACTCTAAGGCAGCTCGTCGCAGTATCAAGTCTGCCTTACATCACAGACTTACCGAGCAGATGATATCCGACATCAGGGAAGTACACCACCATGCTCTGGAAACAGGGCACAACATATCATTTAGTGAGTTCCGGCTCACTGTCACATCGTCGGCAACGACTTTGGTGACAGGGCTGCCCGGTCTTCCCACAAAGACAACCAAGACGCCTCCAATATATTTGGCGAGGACAGACACTGTCAGGGAACTTCGTCTGCTTGCACGAAAAAAGTCACAAGCTTTCTGGAGTCCAAGTGCCCTTAAATTGCCGATTGTATAAGTTGCACCGCTTGCTACGGCTACAACTGTCATCTAACCTTTCTCGCGGCGAAACAACCTTGCTCTGCGCTTGTGGCTGAGAGTGGCGTTCACGAATGGTTACTTATATCGTATGGCTATGGCCGAGAGCCCGATGTGCGACTTCTGTAGGTGCGAGGAAACCATCGAGCACAAATTGTGTACCTTTCCTCCCTACGACGTACAACGCCTCTCTCTCAGCAAAACTTGAAACCGACTGGACTCGATGCCGTTCTCTGAGTAAGATACTCGGATCGTGGCTACACCGGTCACTAGCCCAAAAAGCGTTTCGGGCATTAGTTTACTACTTGAAACGCACCGGTTTAAGAGACCGCTTATAGTGTCCCTGTACATCGTCCCACGTCTACTCAGTACTCACTGTCTCCTGCTTTTCCTCTTTCTGTTCCCCCTTTTCCTTACCCCTAGTGTAGGGTAGCAAACCGGACGCTTGTCTGGTTCACCTCCCTGCCTTTCCTCTCCTTGATCTCTCTCTCTCTCTCTCTCTCTATTGGGCAGCTGGGTCGGTGTGAGAGGCGTGACGACGACGGCAAAAGGAGAGTCAGATGACACAGCTGCAATGACGACGATGGAACGACAACGATAGCAAAACGACAACGAGCATTGCTGGTATACAACTTGTATCACTAGGTCGACTTAAGAGGATAGATGGAGAGCACGATAGACAGACAGATATATAGATAGATTGACTGATAGATAGGCTCAAAACGGCTGAAGCAGGCAATAAATGCTAATCGCATAAAAAAACTAGTTATCTTCTAGCAAGCTGGATATTATCATTGTGACCTGCGAGTTGTCCATGTAGAGATACCGCCCTTGACACAAAGCTTAGAGTGTTTGTGGCGAAACGGTGGTGCAGGTTGTATACCTACGCGCACTCACGTTGCTTTCACCGAATACTGGAGGCCGCACGGCCACACATCGTGCCTTTACATATAGCACACGTGATCAGAAATACAATGCCAGGGATCAGTCATTGCGGAATCGATAAAATAATGAAGATGGCGCTGGAAAGTGCCTTGTACTCGTAGCTTGTGTCATGAAAATGTACAAATACATCACTGAGGCAGTGCAGCAAATGGCGCCAATGTATGTCTTCTCTTTGAATACTGCAGGCGATTGGAGACGGGTAACGAGGTAATTAAGCGCAACATTAACACGTTTTAGTGCCTGACTGTAGCTTTTAAAACTGACATAACATCGAGCCAATCGAAACAATTTGAATGTCGTATATGATTGGACATTCATTATCAAGCACGGGCTTGCTGGTCAAACTGTTTTAGCTTTTCTCGGCAAAATTACCTAATCTGGCGACGAGCTATCAGCAAGAAAAGAGGAAAAGTGGGATTACGTTCACACTTTAAATTTCAGCGCAAATACAAGTCGCCATTTATTATTATGTTGACTTGGTTGTCAAACTCCTCAACCTATTTGTGTTGAGGTGGGTACAGGTGGGTCCATTATTAGAAGGAACACGCGAGCGCGTGGCTCGTATTCCGCGCAGCGCCATGTTAGGGGTAGTGGTGGAAACGAAGCGCTTGTGCGAAACTGCGCAGGGGCGTCGCACGCCGCGCGTCGTGTGTCACCAAACCGTCCCTTCGGTTTGCTCGCAAGTCGTCGCCCTGCCCTAGAATCGCAAGTCAAGAGTCACCCGCTTCAAGGATGGATGGATGGATGGATGGATGGATGTAAAACTTTTAATGAAAGTCCTGAGGTATGCTACACAGCGCGCAGCGGGCTGCTCCACGTTGGGACAGTCAGGCCATGCCCGACCGCCGCATCGTGGGCCCTCTGGTCAGCCATAGTTGCACCCCGGCATCGGGGCTCTTGCTAGCGGAGAGCCACTTGTCGTCATTGATTTGTTCCGTGCCTCTTAACGAGGACCAACGCCAGAACATATGGTCTAGACTAGCGAAGTCATTGCAGTGCTTGCAAGAACTACTGGCATAAGTGTCGGGATAAAGCTGGTGTACTAAAGCCGGGCTGGGATACGACCCTGTTTGCAATAATCTGAGGGTCAATGCCTGCGCTCTATTTAACTTCTTGTGAGGAAGGGGAAAGTCTCTCCTGCCGAGGTAAAAGTGCTGCGTAATTTCATTATATGTGGTCGGTTGATCTCTGTTCTCCACCACTGCGGGCCAGCCGGGGGGCGACTTTACAATTGCTAGTATGTACAGCGGGGGCGTGGCACTGCGGGTCCCGTGACTTCAGCTTAACACGTGTTGCCATGGTAATCGTGGAGACGCAGCGACAAAGCGACCTTGCCGAGCGCAGCTCCTAGGTGCCTAGGGACCGAGTCGTTTAGGGATTTTTTACCAGGCGCGTACGTTGAATGTGTGGCGGTGTCTGCGCCACGCCACCCGCGCTTTATTATTCCAGCGTTTGTTCTAACGGCGAAAAGCCGTGCAGTAGTGGTGATGTGTCATGTAGGCTTTTGAAAACGAGACGGTCTTTGGAGGGACCGCCAGTAGTTTGTGCGCAGGCGCGAGTACAAGCGGGTGCCAGAGAGAACATCTGGGGGCTTTTGCTCCTTGCATATCTGACTTTGCCTAGGTACTACGGCGGAGAACTTCCTTTGCTCGTTTTGTACTCGTTTGTCCCTAGGCTAGCCGGCATGTGCGTTTACGTTGATGGCGCCGTGCACAAATTTAGCTCTTGTGCTCCTACGATGTTTCTGGTGAGCTTGTTGCGTTTCTTTTTCCAACGGTAGCATAGGAAATCGTGCGATAGTTGGGAGGGAATCATTGAACTTTTGAGAATTACGACGAATCGGATAACTTCAATTCCAAAACACTTCGTGCTCATGTATTGGTTATCAGTGCATACTGCACCGTTCAGGAGATTCGCGTGAACGAAAGCACTTCTACGTGTTGAAACACATTTAGCACACTGTAGGTGGCTCTGTCTGCGCAAGCGGGTACTGCTCTCCTTTGTGCCCCAGTGCCGCGGCGGAAGCAGCGGTGCAGGACGCCGACGCGAAGCGGCGGTCGTTGGGGTATTGCGGAGCGCAGAGTAGCAACACCCCAAATAAAAAAATACTGCTCCAGTCAGGTAGACTGCTCCCTCCTTGATAGTGAGATTATATTTGGATCATCAAAACAGTGATGCGTTTATTTAGGAGTAACATCGATCCCTTAACAGCTGCCACAGTTGTACAAAATGACCAAAGTTCTCTACTGCAGTACCTAGGCAGTCAGAATTCAAGGAGCAAAAGCCCCCAGATTTTCTCTCTCGCACCCGCTTGTACTCGCGCCTGCGCATAAACTACTGGCGGTCTCTCCAAGCGGAAGTCACGAGACCCGCAGTGCCACGCCCCCGCTGTACCTACTAGCAATTGTATAGTTGCGGCCGTTGTGTTCTCCATGGTCGTGGAAAGCGAGACATCATGCCTTGGAGTGGGCCAGCTCGTTGAGGTTTGTGGGGCCTCCCATGATGGATCCCATGTGAGCGGGGAACCACGTGAGAGTGTGGGTGGCGATGCTTTTGCCGTCGAGGATGCGACAGGCTTCCTTACACACGGCGCCAACGCTGAAGGCGCGGATGGCTACCCTGGAGTCGCTGAAGAAATTGGCATGTTTGTCGTCCAGGAGGGCCAAGGTAATGGCCACTTGCTCGGCCGCACATGACGACGTGCTTCGTACCGAAGCTACGTTAACATTAGAACCCCTGTGGTTGATCGACACTACTGTGAATTTTTTGCTGTTGCCATATTGGGCCACGTCAACGAAGCAGCTGCAGCCAGGATGTTCTGCGGCCCGGCGTAGGAGCGCTACGGCCCTGGCTTTCCTTCTTTCCACGTTGCGCTGGGGATGCATATTGCGCGGGGCGGGGGATATGATGATTTGGTCTTTCTGCTCTTGCGGAAGGCCCTGGTAGGAGTCTTCGACCTTAGCCGGGGAGACGCGTATCTCTGTTAGGAGTCGTCTGCCCGCCGTGGTGCCGGAGAGTCTGAGAATCTGTGCTCTTTCTTGTGCTTCTGCAATTTCTTCCAGTGTTATTATTGCGATAGCAATTATATGGACACTCAAAAGCAGATTTCTGCCGTCGGCGTCGCCGTCGCCGTCGCCGTGAGGTTCCGTATGACGTCAATGGAGATGAAATCGTCGCCGCGCGCAGAACGCTGTATGTGCGAGTGAAAGGGCGCGAGGGACGCGCGCTTTCACGGGGAGTGAACGCACGGCGGAGAACAAACGCGCGTTCTGCTCTGTGCTCCCTTAAGGGCTGCAGAAGTAGGCGTCTCTTTACTCCTCTACAATCACCATATATGTAGAGCAAACGTGCCTTCTTCCGACGCACGAAAGGCCGTGGGGGGGGGGAGGGGGAGGGAAGGGAGGCGACGTTTAGCTGCGGCACCAAGTGCCTATTTATATCAGAGGCTCCGGCAACAGTCACCAACGCCGCACGCATTTTGAGCAAACGCGGGCAAAACGCCGACGGCGTCGACAACAGTTCTGCGTGTTGCCGGTGCTGCTGCATGTCCAAGTTTATACAGCTGATAAAGCTGCTATCATTACTCCGTATAGCTCTCTTCAAATTTGCTATCGCAATTGATGCTTCACCTTTCAGGTGAAACTGCGACCACTTTTATGAATACCCAACTGCAGAAGTCGGTCGGTGCGTGTGTAGTTTAAGGTAGTCCGAGCGCGCTCTTGATCCCCCTCCTTATCATGGCATTTAGATTGTCTAGCTCGGCCCTCTTCTAGACGTGCATGGCCGCTACGTACGTGAAATGGCATTACAAGAAAGCGTGGACTAGCGTTATCAGATTCTCTTCGCTCAGGCCTCTCCTTCTGTTAGCTACCTGCTTGATTAGCCCGATGACGCTATCCGTCTTCTCTGCTAGTTTGTGAATGGTGATGCTATTTGTGCCAGCCCCTTCGAGTGTCATCCCCAAGATTCGAATGGATGCGACTTTGGGAATCGGATCTCCGCACTTGATGTAGAGATTAATGTAGATTTCTGTGGGGGACGTTTCCAGTTCTGTGGCTTGTGGTCCGCGTAGATCGTGTGACCGATGCCCTGGATCTTGCCTAGGTTATCGTTATCTGCTGTCATCGTTGACATGGAATGAAAGAGATGACCAGTCATGCTGTCGCCGTGCTTCCATGCAAGCCATCTGCGCGCGCTCAGCACGCTATCACTTGTTCGTGATCTTACGAAACCCCCGCGCGAAGCTGTCTACGTGCGCAAGAAACACACGTAAAAAGTCGAATCTCACGTACGTCCGTGAGACCAGCGCGCGGCCGCTACGTTCTGCGCATGCGCACTGCTTACACGTAGAAGCTCTACGTACGCAAAGCCTCTACGTGCGTGTAACTAAAACTGTCTAATTTTTTTGCTGGCATTATGCGGTCAGTTTTGCGATGTTCGCCTTCCTCGCTAGCAGTGTGGTCCATGTGGTACCCTACCGTTTTACGTTTGTCGGCTTTTTTCCGCAATGTCTCGCAGCTATCGCTGTTCGTGTATGGTTCGATGGTGTACGAACACATGAGGACGAAGTAAGCCATCTGACACGAAATTCTACCGCATCCATAAAGACAACAGGTGGGCACTGTGCAGTTTACTTCCCGGTTTTTATTTGTGATAGTAATAGTGCGCAGTCGTACATGGCAGTCCGGTGGTGAGGCAGGAGCTAGCTCATTTGAAAACACCACAACGATGCAGTAAATCGTTATGCCACAAGCAGCGAGCTCCTGATAAATGTATTACCATCTGTGCGTATCGCAATGAACACGTGTGTAGGTGTGCGCTTTGTACTTATTTCTAGCTAATTTGGTCGCCATTGTTTATAAATGCGTTTCTCAGAATTAAGTTAATATATCACAACTAGTACTCTGCCGAGCTGCGAAACGAGCTCAGTTTTGTATGTTCCAACTGCGATGTTATAATTTATGATCTTCACTGTTCTTCAGGAAGGAAGCGTTTGTTACACTACGCTGGAAGGACGGACCTAATGGGTTTGCCCAGCTTATCGATAAGGTCAACAACCGCTGGATATGCCCGGCGCATTTCACAGAGGTGGATTTCATGGACCGAGTGACACGCAGGCTGGGAGAAGCTATTCTGCGCATTGGGCATTAGAGAAATTACAATAAATGTTTTTTACATGTGCATACATGAAACATCATCCGCGTTTTGTTGTAGACTGTGTTGCACTGTCTGGTTCAATTCTGGTTTTCGCAAACGAACACAAAGGTAGTCCAAAGAACTGTTGCGTTGTAAGTGGAATTATTTTTTAAATATAATTTGGGCACATGCTTGCGTGATCCTAATAATGAACGGGATTGCATGCATGAAAATGCGAAAATAAACCACGGCGCACAAGCACGAATGCACGGAGTAACGCCTGGCACGGCCGGACAGCAGAGCAACGTGCGCTTCGGTCCGGCGGTGCGTCTGATAACGCCCGCCACAAAAAAAAAAAAAAAAAAGAGTTCGCGCCGCGGCCAGCTAAATAAATTAACAAAAAAGAAGCACAAAACAAAAAGAAGCATGTCTCGGGGAGGCGAGACATGCGAGGAGGGATAAGAAAGTCATGAGGGAAAGGAGAAGCTAGCGGAGCAACGTTATCATAAAAAAGCAAGAAAAAAAAAGTGCTATAGCAAATGAAGAAAAGTAAAATAAATCGCGCCGCTTTTCTTTTTTTTTTTCGCCGCCGTAGTACCATCATCCGTCCGCTAGGGCCTAACTGAAGTGCGCCTTGGCGCTAGCCTCCACTGAGCGTCTGCTATACGAGAACCAATGGGAGGTATAGGAAGATTCAACCCCCTGCCTGCGCACGTGGCGTTTGCAGGTGCCTTAACTAGGTGGCGTCACCATACTGGCAGAGGCTCGGGTCGTCTGCGCATGCGCGCCTGCCTAGCGCGCGTTTATTGACCCTTTTCGCGGCGATCCCGTGGGCGCTGCCATATTTGATCACGTGGTGACGCGTCCATTGCTTGCCTCAACTGCCTCCGTTGCCTCCTTGTTTACAATGGAAGTGTATGACGCCGGCGGGGCTTAGAAAACCTCTGTTTTGGGAGATATCGTATAAGGTAACTTGGTGAACGACACGAAGCTTTGATCACAGCTTCAGAGGACATGCAAAAGCGCTTTCGGAGCTGATTAACCTATTTCCAAACGGCGCAAGCAGCGTATATTGTGCTTGTTCAAAAAGTGGGGCTAAATATGTATTTCAAGCTATCCAAACATTCCGCTCATGAATTGAATCAGGATTAGTGTGTTTTGCTCTGTGTACTTTATTTGGCAAATAATACTTTGAAGCAGCGGCTTGTCAGTTTGTGACATAGTGAAGTTCCTCGGTGCGGCCACTATCTGATTATTTTCTGCCTCATCGCTCGCGGGTGTGCTCAGTTCTAATAGATTTGTTCTTGCTGCGCACAGGGCTTGAAACGTAGCTGTTCTGCACATTGCAATACCCTGTAGCAAATGCGTATTATCGCGAGTAACTCGCTTACTCTTCTGGGCCATCACGAAACGTTCAGCTGTGATCATTCGTGCGCTATCGATGTAGTACCGTCACTTATTGTGTGTCTATAGTGCGAATATATTCAAGCGTGCGCCCATTCAGTTATTCTTGACACGTTGGCGAAAGAGTGGGTGTAAGTTTCCGTGCTGATTGGGGTAGATGTGCGCGAAACCTACTATGACAGGAGGCGGCGCTACTCCCGTTATCATTGTTTAACGAGCAGTACTCACTCTTGCCGACGTACCGGGGCTGCATCCCTTTCTTTGAAGGTTAGCAATACAACGCAGGCGGATGAGCAAACTTGTGTATCCTCGAGAAGAGCCGTACAGTCGCAATCTTTTTGAGGGTGAACACGGGAGCGCGTGGCTTTCTATATCACCAGCGCCGTCAGCCACAATATCTGCGCGCATGCTCGGGGAGGGTAGGTTCCTTTCGTGCGCATTACGTCATCGTAGCGCGCGTGTGTCGTCTGCTAGCAGTTTTTCCCCTCAATAGAAACCAAATTACGACAGAAACCACGATTTTGATGCTTTTATTTCAGAACGTTGTGCTTCTTATGCTTGACGTTATTGTAATTACTTCAACTTTTCACTTTTAGTTTTCCGTCTGCTGTGTTCTTATCGTATACAACGAACAGGCAAGGGAACACAAACATCAGAACTTTTATTTGGTGCAAGTTCAACAAAAGATTGATCCGTTTAGAAGTAGTATTAGTAAGCAGAAATAATTTTCTCTTTGATGATGTTAGTATTTTGTCATACAACCCTTTGCGGAAACGACTTGCTGCCATCCTAGAGGACAGTGACGCGTACAAGCGCTGGCACAAAGTCATGATGCGCTCGAAGGTCCTCCCATTCTTGTCGAACGGCTGCCCACAGCTCGTCCCCAGTCGTCGGGCGGACAGGTTTTCGCACCATGGCTGCTTTGATGTACACCCATATATTTTCGCAGATGTTCATGTCAGCGCCTTTGGCCGGCCAGGAAAGCATGCCGATTCTGAGATTTTCTATATGTTCCTTGACAACTTTTGCCGTGTGAACCGGCGCCAGGTCATATTGAAACATAAAGTCGGCATCGGTAAAGACGCTGTGGGCGTAGGGCAGCAACACATTGTCCAAAATTTATGTGCAGTATTGCTGCGATTTAAGGGCACCTTCTATGCGATGCAGAGGCCCGAGACCACGCCTTGACACCGCGCCCCACACGTTCACGCAGTTTCGGTCACTCGCGGCAACTCCCTGCACATTGGCTGGCTCGTAACTGCATGGAAATCGTATTTTTGACCATCCTTCGCAAAATCAAACGTACATTAAGCAAAGTTTCTTACCTTGTGCCTCTGGTTCGCTAAACTCGCATCCGTTGGTCTTGGCGAGTTGTACTCATCCGAGAAGATCACTCGGCCCCAGTCATCTGCCATCCATGAGGCGTGTGCTTCGATAAACTGGAGACGTTACTTCTTCGAAGCAGTGACGACTGGCTTTCGTGCACCTACAAAATTTCGCAGTCCAGCACTCCGGAGGCGTCGCCGGACCGTAGCAAGGGAAGCGTCCACATCTAGCTGATCCCGCACTTGCCTCGCGGACTGGAGCGGGTTCTCGACGACAGCAGCTACCATAAGCGCGTCTTCATCCTCCGTCATTGCCTTTGGTCGACGCCTGTGTGGGGCATCACAGAGTCAGCCTTCCTTGCTGAATGCCTGAATAATCCTGTTTACGGTCTTTAGCGGCCCTGTGCACGAGAGCACCGATGGAGCGCTGTGAATATCCCTTGAGCGAATATTGTACGATTTTCCACCTGTCTTCTTTGGGAACGCGGGCCATGCTGAAATTCAGTTGCTGCTCTGACAGATGCGGTAATGTGCAAGAATATATATATATATATATATATATATATATATATATATATATATATATATATCGCTCCTCAAGACGGAAGCCGCTTTTTAAATATGCCCACAAGTGTCATGAGCATGCGTGGCCTGGCTACAGATCAACAATGATCTTGAGAACGCCCACAAAACATTACATATATTTTGAAGTTTATTGATGCATCGTGGGGAGTGTAACGAGAAGCTCAACATTGTCACCAATCCCGAACCGTACGGCTACGTTATTGCGATATACGCGCGCAGCAGACGACACGCACTTGCTTGCGTGACGCAATGCGCGCGGCGGGAGAATTTGGGCACGCCGGACACACTGCGCATGAGCAATGCTTCTCGTTGCCGCCGCTGAACCGCGCTGTGAGCTCAGAAGGCCACGCGTTCTCGTGTTCACCCTCAAAAAGATTGCGACTGTACATCTCGAAGTGCCGCAAACACGTATGGACAATTGCAGCAGTGGTCAGCAAACTTGGCCCCACATATTCATTGCATTCCTTAATATGCCAGTCACTATTTTTGCAGCCAACTACTGCACACGTCTTCAATCCACATTGCGCGACTGAGCGAAAACTCAGTCGCATTTCGGACAGCTGATCGCACGGAAGCAAGGTAGAAGCGGAAATGGTTTCGTAATCGTGCGCGGTCGCTGAGGAGACGTATGGCGCGCCGCCGTAAGCGCTCTCGTTTCTCTAAAACAAACTGCTCCGCGAAAAGGGTCAATAGGGCCTTTTTCTGCTGCCTGATATAAAGCGCTTGCGTGACTCAGTGGTAAAGTATCCGACAACCGCGCAGCGGGCCCGGCTTCGATCCCGGCGGAGACCGGCTACTTTTTTTCGCATTTCCGGCGATAGCGGTTACGCGGTGGCGGCGGACACCAACGCGAACCGAAATGGTTTTTGGAATGAGCCAATAACAGCTTACGTTGTAAAAAGCGGTGCTTTTGAATGACTGTGTAGATGTTCACGTTTCCTGATTCGCCAACGGTAACTTCGCACGGCGTGTTGTATCCTCCGGCAACTCGACAGACTGAGCGCGTCGTAGCCAGACATCACGGAAAGACGATGACAGACTGAGCGCGTCGTAGCCAGACATCACTTAAACACGATGTGCATAACAGGGCTGAAAACAGACTGCAGCGTGGCTCGTGCTCGTTTCGTTCAGTGAATCACCACGCCTCATCCACGAAGTGAATGTGTTTCGATCTGTCGTGCAATAACGTCCGAACGTGAAGCTTCCTCTAAAAAAAATATCACATCATCTCACCCTACGGGCAACCATGGTGGGATGCGAAAGCATCGCGGGGGGTGCGCATCGAGTTTCCGTTTCAGTACTGTCGAAGGCCAGGCGTTGGAATGGCCTCGAACGTAGTTGCTGCTCTGGCCGCAGACTCGCGTTGCCTAGTCGCTTCGGGATCGGGAGCTGCCGCTCGACGCTGCCGTTACGCTTCGACTTTCCGAGCCCGGAGTTCGGGGTCGGCTTGATAACGCTGACGTTCCACTTCGGCGTGCCGAGCCCGTGTTGCTTCCATAGAAGTTTCCTGCGGACGTTGACGTTTCCGTTCGGCTTCCCTGGCCCGAAGTTCGGGGTCCGCTTGCCGACGCTGACGTTTACGTTCGGCTTCCCGAGCCTTCCTCTGCTCCGCGGCGGTGGCGCTGCCACTGCATCGAGCGCCGACGTTGACGTTGTTCATGGCGTTTCAACATTGTTGCACAGAGAGAGAATGACGGAAGCACAGCGAACGCGCGCTTTATACTGCGCCGCGACACTTGCGCTGCCTAGCGGTGTACCCTTAGAGAGAGAGGGAGAGAGTGAGAGAGAGAGAGTAATATGCAGTGATTTTCTGCGCCACACCTGTGGCGGAGGGGGGGAGAGGGGAGGAGGAGAGGGCGCACCTGTGTAGGAGAGGAGAATGAGGGAGAGTAGCGCCTGCGCAGTATGGGTGCGGACGCCGAAGAACGGACACTGCCCCGAGCATAAGATGCTCTCGCATCTAAAACCGCGCTTCATGTCAGTGATAATTTTCTGAAAGTTCGATTTCTGTGTTCTTAGTACCAGATGGCTGGCAAGTCAAGCGCAACTTTGCTCACGTTCATCGCAACCACGGCGCAAGACGTGAGCTCGCGCAGCCGCACGCCGCGGCTCACGCCGCACGCAGGCGAAGTAGTAGTAGTAGTAGTAGTAGAAAACTTTATTTTATGTTTTAAAACGAAGTCCCAGAGGGTGGAGCCCCATTTGCGGCTGCTATCCGGCTGGCCCGGTCGATCAGGCATCGCTGGTCGTCGAAGGCTGTGCTGGAAAGAGCGGCTTCCCACTGGGATGGGGAGGGGTTGGGTATTCTAGGTAAGCCGGGTGGTTTGGAGCATTCCCACGTAGAATGGTAGAGGTTTGGGTGACCACCACAGAAAGGACATTTGTCGGGGTACTGGCTAGTGTAAAAAGTGTGGCGGAGAGCAAGGCTGGGGAACGTATTAGTTTGGAGCTGGCGCCAAGCGGCTGCATCTGCACGGTTTAGCTTCACGTGTGGTTGAGGGAATGTTCTACGGGATAGTGTGTGGTGTTGTAGTAAATGCGTGTATGTAAGCGGTAATATCATTTCCACCTTGTCTGGGTTGGACTGGTCTTCCACCGGTGCCTGGAGGGTTAGGCCTCGGGCTGCCGCATGAACGCGCTCATTGCCAGGGAGAAACGCATGCCCAGGTGTCCAGACTAGGTGAACTATAGTGGAATGTTTTGCTTCTTGTGTAGAATTTTATGAGCGATCGGTGAAATCCGTCCTTGTGCGTAGTTTCGACATGCTTGCTGGGAATCTGTAAGAATATGTATGATCTTATCTGGGGGTTGAGCGCTGATGGCGAGGGCTATGGCACATTCTTCGGCTTCCGTGCAGTTGTCAGTGCGTATTGTGGCTGATAATAGTGCTTCGCCCCTCCAGTCGGCCACCGCTACCACTTTAGCTGTAATGTCGGGGTAGCACGCGGCGTCTGTATAGAAGGTGTCGAGGTCGTTGCCGTATGCTCGGTGCAGTGCCATTGCACGTGCAGTGCGCCTGCCTTTATTGTGTTCGGGGTGCACATTCCGAGGTATGGGGGCCACTGTAATGTTTTATTTGATGTTTGGGGCGATTGACAGGGGCTCTCGTGGGGCAAACTCTGATGTTGGGTAACGTAATTGTCTGAGTACGTGCCTTCCTGTCGATGTACGTTTCAGTCGTTTGATCGGACCGACTTTCTGGGCTTCGATTAATTCGGCCATAGTGTTATGCAAACCAAGCTGTAATGGTCTGGCTGTTGAGGTGTAGATAGGAAGGCCTATCGCCATTTTCACCACTGTTCATATGAGGGTGTCTAGCTGGTTTGTTTGGTTTTGGGTGAGTCGGTGGTAAGGTGCGTAATAGGTAATGCGGCTTACGATTAAAGCGTGTATGATGCACATGACGTCGGATTCCTTTAGGCCGTGGCGGCGGTTCGTGACCCGCCGGATCATGTGCACTACTTGATTAATCTGTTTCTTCAGTAGCGTCAGGGTATATGTCGCTTTCGCATTGGCTTGAACATGGAGTCCTAGTAAGCGTAATTTGTTCACCTTATTTACAGGTTCACCCTCGATAGTCACCGTGATGTCAGGCGGTAGGTGATGTTTCCTTTGGAGTTTTTTTTTACTATAAGCAGTTCTGACTTTTGAGCTGCGCACGTAAGTCCCCCTGCCCGTGCATATTTCTGGGTGACATCGGCTGCTGCTTGCAGTGCATCCTGTATTTCACCATCTGAGCCACTGGTGGCCCAGATGGTGAACCGGGAAGTCTCGGACAGCACGAGTTTTGTCGGGATCAGGCTGTACTCCGGAAGCGTCGACGAGATGGCCCAGAACCGTAATTTGGCGGCGGCCAAAACGACATTTGGACGAGTTCAGTTGCAGCTTCGCCTTTCGAAATACATCAAGTATAGTTGTTAGACGCTCAAGGTGAGTGTCGAACGTTCGCGAGAAAACGATGACGTCGTCGAGGTAACAAAGACACGTGGACCATTTAAAACCCTGGAGCAAGGAGTCCATCATACGCTCAAATGTGGCAGGGGCATTGCATAATCCAAACGGCATTACTTTAAATTGGTATAGGCCATCAGGTGTTATGAACGCGGTTTTTTCTCTGTCCATATCGTCAACAGCAATCTGCCAGTATCCAGAGCGAAGGTCAATAGAAGAGAAATAGCTGGAACCGTGAAGGCAGTCAAGGGCGTCGTCGATACGTGGGAGCGGGTCGACGTCTTTCTTAGTAATTTTGTTCAAATGACGGTAGTCTACACAGAAGCGCCACCTGCCGTCCTTCTTCTTAACCAACACCACAGGTGACGCCCAGGGACTCGAAGAAGGCTCAATGATGTCTTTGTCTAGCATTTTGTTTACTTCATTTTGAATTACTCGGCGTTCCGACGCAGAAACTCGATACGGTCGTCGGTGAATAGGCGTAGCATCGCCAGTAGGAATCCGATGCTTGACCCCGAGTGTCTGGGCTAAAGGGCGATCGTCAAAGTCGAAAATATCTCGGTACGACGATAACACTTGGTAAAGGTCTTCAGCCTGCGTAGAGGACAGGTCTGCCGCAACCATTTTCTTTATGTTGGGATAGGCGCTCGAGGCTGGCGCGAGGGGCCCGCCATGTTCGGAAGAACCATCGGCTGATAAAGCTGCCACTTGATGGTCGGCGAGACAATCAACGTTGGCAAGGCAAATACCTTGCGGGAGAATTTGCTTTGCCAATCCAAAGTTAAAGATAGGCATGCGAGTGCAGTTATCAGTAATAGTAAGAATACTGTGCGGCATGGTGACGTCATACTGCAGTGGAATGTCGGGCAGAGGAGTGACGAGGTACTCGCCATCAGGAACAGGTGGGGAAGACATCAGTTCAATATAGGCTAATGACTTTGGTGGCAGGCGAATAAAGCCGGTGGGGCGTAAGCGGCACTGGGGTACATCAGGAGGTTCTGCGAGAAGCGGCAACTCAAGGCGAAGGGTACTGGCAGAGCAGTCAATAAGAGCAGAATGCGCAGAGAGAGAATCGAGGCCGAGAATTGAGCTCACTCGAGCTACGTTATCAAACGTGCCTTTCAGGTCTAACGCAAGGATGACTTTGCTTTGTTGAGTGCTGATATGGTCAATTAGCTGTTCCTTAATTTGCAGTAGTACGTCTTGAGTGGATAGCCCCGGTCGAAAACCGAACATTGTGTGCGGCAATAAGGCTTGCTCTTGTAGGTACGGCTGAAGTCTTGCCAGGACGACGTTTTCAAATAACTTTCCTATGCATGATGTGAGCGAGATGGGTCTCAGTTGGTTTAGAGAGGGCTGCTTGCTTGGTTTTGGCATCATTGTAATACCGGCGTGCCGCCATTCTTGCGGCAGCGTGCCCTCTAGCCAGCGGTACTGAAAATAATCTGTAAGTTCTTTTATCGATCTGTCGTCGAGGTTTTTTAAAAGCCGGTACTGTATTCCGTCTGCTCCCGGGGCGGTGTTGCGTACTATTCGATGCAGTGCCGCTCTAACTTCATGCGGTGTGATGTCTTTGTCTAATTGCGAAGGCTCCGCATGCGGATAATCTATGTAAGTTGGTTTGGGGCCTGTACCTATGTAAGTGTCTTTTAGCTGTTTTATTATGGCCGCATCAGTCCCAGGTGTCTGTCTCAAGATTTTTTGAAGGGTTTTGTTGCTCGTTGCTTTGGATTGATTGGGGTCGATGAGATTTCTAAGCAGTACCCACGTTTTGGCGGTGCCCAAGGTACCCCGCATTTGATTACATAGGTTCTTCCAATTGTTTCGCGTTAGTTCGGTTGCGTAACTTTCAGCCTGGGCTGTTAAGGCGGATATCCGCTGCCTGAGCTTGCTATTGTGCTTTTGCTTTTTCCACCTTTTTTGCAGGCAATGGCGAGCCTCCCAAAGGTGTAATAGGTGCCTGTCGAAGCGATGGGTTCGGATGCAATTGGTTTTCGCCGCTTCCCGTAACATGGTGCTGCGCGGAGCACGAATCACGCGCCCGCGTGTTCCCTCTAAGAGTGGACCAACTTGTACATAGGGATAGCAAAAGCACACACGCAAAAAAGGAAAACTTTAACAGCTTCCCATGAGTAACAAACAGGTTTCCTCTGGAACACTCGCATAAGTTTACAACAGAAGTTGCGAAGCTTCCTGGTAGCGAAGCTTTCATAGAAGCCCATAAGTTCGAAACATGGCGGCTCATCGGGCTTAGCGCCATCTGTGTGACGAGGGAACACTTCTGGCGTAAGCAAAAATAATATGACGCCATATCCGTTAAAAGCAGAACTGATGTCATTTTGTTTTCAAAGGCGCGAAATCTGTTTTGGTGGCCTGCCATTAGAGATGTATTTTCATATGTCCCGCCGTTCGACTGGACGGGAGTATCGAGCTTTAGTGCGCAAAGCGATGCAGCAAAACGTCTGCCTTACGGGTGTCGAGATCGCACCCCTGCACAGAACATACTTTTTTGGGGGACACCGAAAGCTTTGGGTGAAGAATGCTTTTCCCATCGTTGGACGCCAAGCCCGTTATCTAGCACAGTCTCACGAAAACAGCTAACGTAAACAATTATCTCGCGGTTATACCTCACTACTTTTCACTGGACAGGTTAAGAAACGATGAAACTACATGCGCCACCAAATTTAGACAAACGTCGACAAGCAAAACAGCACAATGTGTGAGTGGGGGCGTATTGCAACAGGTGAACTTTACGCGCGCGCCATTCTGTACCCTTCAAGAGCTGCATTGCACTGCAAGTGATTGCGGCGTCAACGCCCCTCTTATAGCGGGAGTTGAAAAAACGTATTTCTTGAATAAATTGAAAGCGAATTAAATAGAGTCGTATTTTGTTTCCTCGCCACGCGTATATAAAATTGATTAGGGATTTTATTTTCGTTTAATCAATCAAACCGTACCTCGTTTTAATTAAAGAACGCTTTTTTTCTTTCCCAATGTTTGTTCCATCCTCACATAGTCGCGCTTCATTTGCTTTTCCCAACCACCCTTGCTGATGTCGGTGACAATTTTTTGTGAAGCGCTTTTCGCCCGAAGCTTCGCGACCTATTTGGATCGACCTTACGCAGGCGAAGCGGTGGCGGGGAGCTGACGACGCGCGGCATGCGCCGCTCCTGCGCCGTATCGGGCATGCGCTTGGTTTTCGTCGCTTCCCGTAACATGGAGCTGCGCCGAGCATGAGCCACGCGCCCGCGTGTTCCCTCAGACTGGGCCGACCTCTACATAGAGATAGCAAGAAGCGCACCCAAAGAAGAGAAATTTTTAACAGATCACCGACCCTGTGACGCTATCACCCTACGCCTTCAAGACGGCAGTCCTATACCACACGTCCCTAGTATCCGGGTCCTCGGTCTCGTCATCTCTACCAACGGCTCCAATGCCTTGGATCTCAACAAGACCTGCGCCCAATCTCAAAACACCCTACGCCTTCCTAAACGTATCTCCAACCGACGAGGGGGACTCAAAGAAGAAAGCCATGGAGTCCTACATAAAGTCCCTATATAAGAAAAGTACCGCCATCTTCTCTTTCCTCCGCCGCCTCCTCTCCTAAAGCGCTTGCTTTTTCCTTTACTTTTTGCTTGCGAAAGCCAAGTCGACGGTGGCGCACCTAGAAAGTCCACGTTGAAGCTTTCAGACCGGGCGCGCGCCGCCGCCGCCGCCGGCGACTGCGGCTGCGCAGAGGACTTTCAACATGGCTCTGAGGCGGAAAAAAAGAAAATACAAAGAAGTGAAAAGCGCGCGCTATCATCGTCCAATCGCAGATACAGGAGAGAGAGAAGCGGCGTTTGTCAAAGGATGGCAGTACTTTTCTTATCTAGGGACTTTAGTCCTACACCACGCCTCCAGCGTCACTATCCCCTCTGCCGAGACGGCTGAAGGAGTGGTCATCGCCCTGGCCACTCTAGGTCCCACCTGTCACACCATCGTGTGTGACTCTCGCTCAGCCGTCACTAACTTCAGCAAAGGCCGTATTTCTCCTCAAGCTCTTCGTATCCTCTGCCAGGCACCACACTCTAAAGACAGCATGATCTCCCTGACATGGATCCCGGCCCATGCGGGCCCTGTCAACCCACACCTCCCCAACCTCAACGAGGTCACCCACCTCATTGTGCGACGCCTAGTCAACCGCGGCGGAGACACTGGAGACGAGCTGGACACCAGGGAAAATCTGACCACTTATAACGATGTCGTTAAGGCATTTTACCTCTCTCGCCGAACCATCCCCCAACCTCACCCCAAGTTAAGCCGGGCGCAGGCTACCACCCTGTGTCTGCTGCAAACGAATAGGTACCCTTCACCCGCCCGCCTCCACCTTATATTCCCTGAAGTTTACAGTACCCCCAATTGCCGGTGCTGTGCACACACCCGGATAAGCTTTCGCATATGCTGTGGGAGTGCCCAGTACAGTACACACACATTAACAGCCTGTTGTCGAGGTTGCGTGAGGCTCTACGGAGCTCCGTCCTCGACGACCAAGCCTGGGCGACCCAGCACGCCCATGAGGCGGTATCGAGGAAAGCCCTCGACGTCCCCTCATGGGAGGCTTAGGCCCGGCCATCATAGAGTGCTGGTTCTACAATAAAAGTTTATTCCTCCTCCTCAATTTACCGTCCCACGTTGGGACAGTCAGGCATGGCCTGACTGTCCCAACGTGGGAGTGGCCCGCTGCGCGCTGAGTCGCGTACCTCAGGACGTTCATTAAAGTTTTACATCCATCCATCCATCCTCCTCCTTAAGAAATTCCTTTCAGTAACTAAGAGACTTCCTCTGGAACACTCACAGGAAGTAGCACAGCGTTGACACCAGAAGCACCCTCAGCAGAGTTTTTTTTTTGCGCTTCGATTTCAGATCATTCGCAGGAAGATAATTGCCATTGGTATTTTTAATAGCTCAATAATACCAACCACAAATAGGTAATGGTTCTTGCTGCGGCGTTCGTGCCAGAAAATTTCTTTAATATTTATTCGTGCGGCTTGCCCGCCATTTATACGTAACACTCAACATATGTCCGCGGGAAGCCGGCCGCTGGAGCTGTATACCATGTCTATAGCAGGAGAAGAAGAAGTAAAAGAAGTCTCATCATTGTGCGCTATTAAAAAATGTTGCCTCATTTATTTCTAAACTAATTTATTTTAAATTTCTATCATAATACCACCCGGTTCGTGGCCTATCCCCCACAGTGGGTTGTGCCATTGATTGAGGCATCATCATCATCACCATCAGGTTGCCTAATTCAATCCAAATCTTGGCCAATCCCCCGCAGTTGGTATGCGCCATCAGATAAGGCATACCATACCATACCATTGTGCGCTAGTGCTCTAACCTACCAGCGCTGATGTGTGCAACAAAATGAGCGCAACTCCTAGGTTGGCCAGCGATGGACTTCAATCTCCGGTTTCTCCGACCCCCTCCACGCCAGTGCCTCAAGTTGAGAAGAATGCCTTCTGCACGCTTTCATGTATTGCGGCGTCCGCAGCCTCCGTCGTACTGGTCCTGGTGACGTTGGTCTTCCTCAGCTTCAGTGGCGGACTGCAGCGCGTTTCGGTAAGCCGGGTGCCCAGCTGCTGCATGCGTGAAATAGAGGGAATGTACCAGCAGCTAAACTTCTCTGCGAGCCCCTGCAGCTACTTCTACCATCACGTATGCGATTCCTACGGCGACGATTCCACATATCCCGCCATCACTGCTTTCGAGTATTACTCCAAAAGGGAACTGTACGAGGTGCCTGAGCACCGAGCTGGCAAGGCTTTTTACGGTTTATTCCAGTCTTGTCTCAAAGCCACAGTCAACGCACACAAGCTCGGTGGCTCGACAGCTGCCACTTACATCAGCGTACTACGAGTCGACAGGGCTATGAATGCACAAAGCACACAGGAGATTCTCGCATTTATTCTCAGAATGACTGTCAAGTACAACATCTGGGCACATCCCATCCTTGCCATCTACGGTCGCGGTGGCTACCCCACATTTCTTTTCTTTGCCGGCATCACCAGTAAGAAGGAGTTCCTGGCGGTTGTCGTGAGAAAGGCCAAGCTTCACCTGGAACCAGCGCTCGCCAAAGGGTACGCCCTTATGCGTCGAGATTGCCTGGAAAAAATTAATGAATTATTGAGGATGAATGTCACACTGCATGTGATAGAACAACTCGAACGGGAACTGGATCTGGGAAATACAGAACTTCGCCTGTCCAGTAATTCTATTCTGGCTGAAATTGCGCCTCCGCTTACAATCAATGACTGGAACTCAATAGCGTGGAACGTTACCGGCGATGGCCTACCAGCAGAGATTTACCATGCGAAGCCAGACGCACTTCGCAAAATATTCTCAGTTGTTCTAAATATAAGACGCAAGTCGACAATACTGGTTTTTCTGATTTTCAAAGCCATTGATATCTTCCTCGCAGACCATATCCAAAAAAGTATGGGCGACAGTTCTAATAGGGGCGTGTTCCTATTTTGTGAAGAAACACTCGCGAACTATGGCATGGTTGCCGTTTTTGGCTCACTCGAACGAATGAATAAAGACCAAGACCACGATGCTGCTTTCCACCGCATGTTCAGGAATGTGGTCCAAACTATTTTGAAGAAAACCACCGCAATAATGCCACCAAAGGATCAGCTAAATATCTCTTCTTATCTCGCATCCTTGAAGATGCTTTTGCCCAGCGAGATTTTCCCGTTGCAGAAACACATCCCTAATTTAAGCGGTGACTACGTCAAAGATCGAATCACTCTTTTCAGCTCAGGATGGGGTGCTATGTCGTACAAACCGCCACCGGGAGTCTCGCTGCAAATGTCGCAAGCCGCGAACATCGAAGCTGATCCTGGTGTTAAACAGGACTATAATAGTCCCTATTTTGTACTACGGTGCACTCAACATCAGCAAGATCATGGAACCAACGTTGATCATGTCCGCTATAGGAGTCAAGCTTGCGGACGTGATCTGGAGCCATATATTTCTTTATCACGATTGGAGCGACGAAGCAACCAGGATGATCGCTGACTATGCGGTCTGTCAGCGCAACATTACTCTCTCGACCATTCGCAATATATTCCGATGGCCACTACTGAGCATCGAGACAGCAATTGAACTGTCCACGGGTCCTTACTGGTTCGACACGTTCCAAATAGCTTCATTGTGGGCTACGTCTCGAAGCCGTTTGTTCTTTTACTTGGTTGTTCATCATCACTACTGTGTCAGCGATGTCGTCAGGAAGGATATACGTGCGAGAGAGGTCAAGTACATCACCTCAGCGACAGATGATTTCCGTCGGGCGTTCCGGTGTTCCCATCGCAGTACTTCAACTGCTGTGTGTTCCTTCGGTGCTAGGGAGGGACGCTGAGCTATTGTGCACATCTTATTGAGCACTCTGGCGTATAGCGAAAATGTTACTCTTTTTTTCTAACGCACACGCATCAAGACAAGTAAATTAGCCTTTCAATGCATTTATCCTATCAAATTTCTTTCCACCTTGAACTGATGCAGATATCGCGTATCATGGCAACAGCACTAAGGGCCTTCGTTGTTTCAGTGAATCACCAAACCGTCAAAGTTGTCTACCTTTTTGCCTAGTTTATGTAGTAGACAGCATGCATCAGCATCGTCAAGTTTGTTAGTGTAGAATATTTAGGCATCACGAAACCGATGTTATACTGTTCGAATCGTAGAGAAATTGCTAATTCTAATTCGTGCGTTGCATGCGGGATTCTACCACATTCTATTAACTTAGCAATTCGCTTCGGTGGTTAAAAGCAGCTATTAGACACCAGTGCTAGAAAATATTTACACTTGACACATTCATTCATGAACTAGGAAAATATGCCTAAATACCGCGCTTTTTACTGTTCCAGCGCGCATGCGCGAGTCTGTGATGATTGAGTGTAGTGTGACGGCGTGGTTTTGCGATGTGGACGAAAGATGCAGTTGATCCGACAGAAAGACGGCAGCACCGCACAACACACTCGAGCAGCAGGCAAAGAAGATGTTGGCGGAGCTGGCTGGAGTAACCCAAGAATCAATATCAAATCACCATCTGTATTATGCAGAAAAAGCGGTGACCAATGCGGGAGTGGCACTAAAGGAAGGAAAGAAGCAGGAGAAAAGAAGTGGAGGTGGGGCGCTTACGCCAGGTGAACAAGAAATCGCCTCATAGAGAGTTTGTGCGAATAAACAAGACATATTCATCATCATCATTGTTGCGTAGTGGTTTCAGTTTCTGTAGTGTCTTACACTAACACTAGGTGCCGTCGCTTAACTGCATGTAACATCGAGAGGTGGCGCCGCAAGTGTCACGTGTATATATAGGAGCACACATGCTTCAATAAAGCGTTTTGTTCGGGTTTGTCTGGGTTTTGGCTTGAATCGCGGGGTGCGTCCGTTCGGCCGCCTGGTCCGGCCGACATAACAATCTGGTGACGAGGATGCTGCCGAGGATTTCGTCGCCGCTGCTGTTTCTCGCTACTCCCGGCACGCCAGCTATACTATGGTCCTGCTGGCAGCATCTGTTCGAGAACTTTGCTCTCGCTTCCGGAGCGTCTGAGCTGTCGGCGACCCGCCGTCGAGCCCTTCTCTTGCGCTACCTTGGCCCTGACGGACAACGCATTTTCGACGCACTACCGCCATCGTATGCCCCTGACCTGCATCCCGAACAGCCAAGAACGGGCACCGCTTCCCCTGCGTCCAGGTGCTAGCAGAGCCACCGAAACTCCGGCCGCCAAGGGAGCCGACGCCGACAAAACGCCACTGGGCGAATACGACGCTGCCCTTGAAACGCCAGCATGGAACTTCGCTGTTAGTAGTAGTGATTTACTGAAGAAGAAAGTGACGCTTATTTACACTTCGCTGTTAATACCCCCTAGATTAACAATGCCCATTCATACCCCTCTCTCCAGACAACATACGAACATACGTCACGCTTAGTTGTCCAATTCAGATGCGTCCGATAGGCTAGGTGGTGTTGACGCCTCGCGCCCATGCATTCTTTTCTCCGAGCTGCGGACAAGCCACGACAGGTTTGCCTTTCAGCGCTCCTTGCTTCTATGGTTATACTTTGTTATATAGCTTGCTGCTGGATCGCACTGCTCTGAGTCTTCGTCCGATGCCACTTGCCTTATTTTATCGGTGTTGCATTTGTGAGCATGTGATTGCGCCTCGATCAGTGCGACATGAGATGCTGTTGCGTTTCCGGATGCCGTGGCAATTACGACAGTGGACCCAAAGTGCGCGTTTTCGCATTCCCCAAGGATGAAGCTCAGAAGAAGTCCTGGATATGGGTCATTCCGCGAGAGGATTTCACACCAAGCATGCACTCCAAGGTGTTGGGACTCGGGTATACCGTTTAGGCCGGTGATCTTTCAGCCAGAGGGATGAGTACGTCCGGGAGTAAGAGCGACAGAAAAAAGGGTTTATTCTACAGTATATTAAAGGGTTTATTTACAGTGGCTCCAAATATGGAAGCCCAATCCATGGGGGAGCACTTTGAAAGTCTCAGCTCACTACATGTCTGAGCGCATATCAGAACTTGTCAGGACACTCCACTGCACTCAAGGTGTCTCTTTATAAAACATCGGTCTTCCCTAGTTGACCCGGCTAGGGAATCAGATGACCTTGATGCGGCCAATCAGAGGGGTCGTATTGTTCACCGAACGCCGCCTCTAATGTTTCACGCCTCGTCTAATGTTACGCCGCCTCGTCCTTGCTTCGAAGGCGAAGCAAGGACGAGGCAATCCGGAAACAGGGGGTTCACACTCCTTCCACGAAAGTCGGTGACTTAGTTTCTTGCCCTCCACCGGTCATCTTGCCAGGGTCGGGAGAATGACCTTCACGCTAAACCCCGCTTCTAACGAAGGGTGGCGGTTGTGGTCGGTCGCTTCTAAGTGAGCTTCTCTGTCCGAACGTCACTGCCGGTGTCTGGCCGCGTCGCCAGGTAGGCGGCCGCTGATGAAGGGGGTGGAATCGGGGGAAGCACCCAACGAACCCACTGCCGAGTTGGGGCGCGTCTTTGCCCGTCTCGTAGGTGTCTGGCACTGTCGCCGTCTGGGCGACGCTCATGAAAGGGCCTGCCTCGGTGGGAAACAATCAAAGAATGCGCCCGGCCGGTTCGGAGCGCAACAAAGGTAAGAAACTGAAATTTGCGCTCTTGCCGGCTGCATCGCATGACTCGCGTTCTCGCTCTGTCACTGTTGAAGCGAGCGAGTATCATGTGTGGTGATGGTAGTTTTATCGCGCTTCAGGTAGGGCAGTGAGGTAAAATTGAGCAGAAATACTCAGGGCCGCGGCAAACTTCCCATTAGCCCGTTTCGCGCGAAAGTTAGTTAAGTCATTTTTATGCTTGGTGCAGGTCTGTGAACTTCACTTCCGTGAGAGTTACTTCATCACAAAGCTGTTACATTACGCATCGTCAAGAAAGACAGTGACAGTCGACAGCGAGAGGTTGCGCATGGTGCCAGATGCGATATGCCATCGATTTTTTCGAACTGTCCGTCGTACCTGAGCGCGAATCGCAGTAGTCGAGAATCTCCGGTCTCGAAACGAGCCCGAATGAAAGACGAGGCCTTCAGCAAAGCCATTAAGCACTCTATACGCACAAAAGGAAGCGAAAAGGCGAGAAATGCTGTCTCCTCATTCGCAGACTAAAAGAGGCAAGCTGCCTGCTGTCTGCAGTAGTGATTTCTGGACCATCAAGGCCAACGATCGCTGCGTAATGTTTCTCCGCATCGAGGGTAATCCTTTACTGCATGTGAGGTTTTCTGTCACGGCGTTCGCTGATCTCTCACTTGCAGTCTCAGCAGGTATGATCAAGCTGGTGTAGCGAAGAAGACTGGAGCGCCCTATGGACGCACCATAATCATCGGCCCGCCGACGAAGATGGGCTCGCGCTATCGGTGTCCGACGCTCGACTGAGACAAGACAACAAAAATATTTGCTTCAAATTTTAAGATGCTATATCATGAAAATTAATATTAACGATTATAATTATTTATTATCTCATTCTTAAGTAAGAAAATCCCCTTTAGGTCCTTCATTTTTCTTCCCACTGCCGCCCGATTCATGGCCAATCCCCCGTAGTGGGTTGTGCTATATCTATAGGCGCTAAACCAAACCAAACGGAGACGGTCGCGTTTCTGACTCGTCAAAAAACCGCATTACATATTTGGTGGAGCTGTGCTGGGTTCTACTTCCCCAACCCTGGAACTACGCAATCGGACACTGCCGGTCATCATGCCTGACGACGCCAGGGAAACAACACCTCCGGCATCGCCAACATTGATTTGTCCTGGCTCAATGCGTCAACGCGATCCTCCCATCTTCAGCGGCTCCGACGAATACGACGTCGAAGAGTGGCTCTCGATCTACGAGCGGGTGAGTGCCCACAATAAATGGGACTATACTGCGAAGCTCAGCTAAGCCAACTTCTATCTCACGGGTGTCGCTAGCGTGTAGTACCACAACCACGAATCCGACCTTCGCACCTGGTCAGATTTCAAGGCGCGCATTACGCAAGTGTTCGGTCGCCCTGCGGTGCGGAAGCTCCGTGTCGAAGCGCGCTTGCCCAGCCGTTCCCAGCAACCCGGTGAGAACTTCACCAAGTACATAGAAGACGTTGTGGACCTTTGCAAGCGCGTCGAACCATCGATGACTGAGTCTGACAAGATCCGTCACGTGATGAAGGGAATCGAAGACGACGCATTCCAAATGCTCCTCTCGAAAAGCCCGCGGACCGTAGTCGAGGTCGCTGAACTTTGTCAGAGCTACGACGAACTCAGGAGGCAACGTCTGCTCACTCTGAGTTCTTCTGTTCCCGATACTTAAATTGCAAGTTTAGCCACTGTGACTAACAACGACTATCTGCTCGGCGAAATCAAGGAATTTATACGCTCCGAAGTCGCCCACCAGCTATCCCTACTCAGCGCCGTCCCCGGACCCACGCCGTCCTTGGCTCCTCCGTTGCGTCAAATGCTCCAGGAACAAGTGTCCGAAGCCATACAGTCCCCTCGTGCAGCGCCACCATTGCCTGTACCTCTCAGCTACGCCGAGGTTGCAGCACGGCCACCTCCATCGACTTTTTCAGCACCACCGTTTGCTGCACCACCACGTCCCATCCCTCCAGTGTACACCACCAGAACACCAGCTAGCACGGGAACCTGGCGTACACCCGACAATCGCCCCGTGTGCTTCTTCTGTGGTATCCCCTGGTCACGTGACACGGCTCTGTCGCCGTCGCTTATGGCTTCAAGGTAATGACCAACCTGTCTCCTCCTACGTTTCGCCAGCTTCGTCCTTCTCATCGCCACGTGATTCGCACTTGCCGTCTACGCGCAGCGTCATTCCTTCTGCCCGTGATCGTCGCTCGCCATCCCCTCGTCACCGCTCACTTTCCCCCATGCGGCGGCGTCCGGCCCCATCGGAGCAGAAAAACTAGCTACCGCAGTCCAAGAGGCGAGAAATGCGTTCCAGTCGAACCACACAAGGCCTCGCTCTCTTCCAACGAACGTCATCGAAGTATCTGTTGAAGGAGTCGTCAGACTGGCATTAGTCGACACAGGCGCCGCCGTTTCAGTCGTTACGGAAGAACTTTGCCGCAAGCTTCGAATAGTACTGACGCCCTTATCTGCACTGTCACTCCGGACTGCAAGTTCCCAGTGCATTACCCCTGTTACCGCATGTACCGCCCGCCTCGTCATTCAAGGATACACGTACACAGTCGAGTTCGTCGTCCTCTCATCCTGTTCATACGACGTCATCTTGGGGTGGGACTTACTTTCCGATCATCAGGCCGTCATTGATTGTTCTCGCGCCGAAATTGAATTTTCTCCGCTTCCCGATACCCGCTCACAAGACCTTGACGATCTCGGCGACAAACTGGTCGTTACAGAAAACACAACGATCCCTCCGCACTCTTCAGTGATTGCGCATGCCTGCTCTACTTTCGCCTCTGAGACTACTGCCCTGTTTGTCCCATCGGATATTTTTGTTCGCCGACAATGTTCCCTTCCCTTCGCTGTCCTAACTGTCAGTGGTGGCTGCACGAGACTGCTCGTTTCCAACGCTAAAGCCACGCCCCTCGTCTTACGTCGTGGCGAGTGCCTTGGACGTCTTCAGTCTGCCGACTCAGTAACCATCTTTGACGCGCCTCTTGACGACACCTGTCCAGACGTGAACTTGTTGACTTATAGCTTGCCTTGTTCCCAGCCTACGCACGACGTCTTCCATAGTTCAGTAGATGCCCTCTTGAGCCCTACGCAGCGTTCGCAGCTTCTCAGCCTTCTACGGAAATACCAATCTACGTTCGTTTGTCAACACGCCCCATTAGGCCGCACATCGACTGTATGTCACGAGATCGACACCGGCACCCGCGCACCACTGCGCCAGAGGCCTTATCGTGTATCACCCGCGGAGCGCCGTGTTACTGAAAACCAAGTAAGCGAAATGCTTGAGCGTGGAGTGGTTCAACCTTCTAATAGTCCCTGGGCGTCGCCTGTAGTCCTGGTTAAGAAAAAAGATGGCTCACTTCGATTTTGCGTTGACTACCGTCGCCTTAATAAGATAACTCGCAAAGACATCTACGCTTTATCGCGCATCGACGATGCTCTGGATTGTTTGCAAGGCGCGGAGTATTTTTCTCCGCTCGATTTACGCTCAGGCTATTGGTAAGTGCCTGTGGATCCTGCCGATAGCCCGAAGACAGCCTTCGTACGTGACTCCTGATGGCCTATATGAATTTAACGTTATGCTGTTTGGGCTTTGCAATGCCCCTGCTACATTCGAACGAATGATGGACAATCTGCTTCGTGGGATCAAATGGTAGACATGCCTATGTTACCTTGATGATGTCGTCGTCTTTTCTCCAGATTTTCCCACACATCTGTACCGTCTCGAACAAGTCCTGCAGTGCATCACCGAGGCAGGCCTCCAACTCAACTTGAAGAAATGTCGCTTTGGAGCCAAGCAGCTTGCTATACTCGGACACATCGTATCGAAAGATGGCATACTCCCTGATCCTTCGAAACTTCGCGCCGTCGCCGAGTTCCCGAAACCCACGTCCCTGAAAGAACTTCGGAGCTTTATCGGGCTCTGCTCTTACTGTCGTTGTCTTATCCGGAATTTCACTTCCATCATTGCTCCGTTGACTCAGCTGCTTCGCGGCGACACACAACTTTCTACTTGGACCACAGCTTTTTTTCATTCTCATGAATAGTTGGCAAATTCACCTGAAGGGCGAAAGATTGACAGCAATAGCAAGGTGTAGCGTTGCCCTTGAAATCCCCGGATGGTGCTGTAACTATATGTATGTGCGACATGGCTCTAAGAAGCACGCAAGGCCACTTCTTCTGGGCAGAATAATACAGTGCCCTGACAGCTATCAGGGGTCTGAGAACTCTAGCTTCATGAGCGCCACCAGTGACGTAGCAGGCGTCGCACGTACCCCGAAGCTGCATGACGTGAGATTGGAAGGCATCGTCATTAGCCGCGGCGCCCTGTGAAATATTAGATCCGTAAGCAGCACTGGCGCCGGTGCCAGTGAAAGTGCATAACTTTGGAATTGTGAGCTCAAATATTGTTTTTCATTGTTTTAATGGTTCAGGATTAAGGCATACACTGCAAATGACTGTTCTTGTGACTGTTCTTTGCTCTCTGCAAATGCCGACATTCTGACGAATAAACAAGTCAGGACCACAAAGCCTGGTCAGAGCAACTTTGCTGTTTAAATAATATTGCGTCTATCTAACGTATTGTTATGGCGCAACCAAGAGTGGCGCCAGTCAGAGGACGTCGATTTGACGTGTGGAGGTAGACTCGGCACGACAGCCGACATGCCACTACCACCAAGGCTCTATATCTACATCTACGACAGCCGACATCGGGACGTGCGTTTGTCTCCTGGCTCCCGTTGTCCTCCTATGGACGCTATGTCGCCGCATTGGCTTGTCTGAAATGCTGATGCCGCGCTACACAGGGCCCTACACGAAATTGCGTCAGCTTGGTGATGTGAATGATGAGATCGCTCCGCAGGACTCGCGTGGCCCCACTGACGCTGTGCATGTGTCCCGGTTGAAGCCTTACTTTGCCGCGAGTAGTCGTGCCTTATAGTAAGCGCCGAGACGGCGCCTTTACAGGCGGGAGTTGTGTTACGGCGTAACCAAGAGTCACTCAGAAGAGCTAGTCTGAAGAGGGCGATTTGACGTGTGGAGGTAGACTCGGTCTCGACAGCAGTCTTGTTTATGTATAGTTTTCTCTCGTAAATAGTGTAAATACATCTTTATATGGGACTTCCGCATCGTAACAATATCGAAGAATCAATACGGTCTGCCAAACCAACGCCCACTCCTGACGGTGTACACGACGGAGCCTGGAGTTTCATATAGTGCCAGTTATGGACCGAATATAAATAAAACTATCGCAATACTCTACACGTTATACTACCATGTCGCCCACGCATTCGCCGGCAGTCATCATGATCAGCCCATTCAATGCAGCAAGTTCTCTCTTCTCGCCTCCTGCATGTGTGTTCAGTGGCGCCATTTTGTGAAATCTGTTTCTCGCCTCGCACACAGTCATCATCTCACACGCACTAAACCAACCTCTCCCAGGTTGACTCGCCGTACCGGGACGACGGTAGAACAATGAACGTCTGACGACTGTATGACAACAATGGAAGCAAAAAAATAAACAAATATGGTGAAGCCAGTATGACAACGAAGGGGGACATTGTTTAAATGCGCGAAAAAAAAAAAACGGACCACAGAGACAGCATGGAACAAGGATGGGCGCAGACCTGCAACTAAAGTTTATTCCACAAAGACCACATAAAAGTACAACCCAGACACACCACTGCGCGTGCGCGAATAAAAAAATTTATACAAAAACCTTGTTTATAAGAAAGGCAACCTATCTACGCTCGTCAATAAACGCCATCTCACTGTTGTGCAGATAAACTCAGGTGTCGCTGACAAACTCTTGTCCCTTCTGTCTTATATGGTACGCCTCGAGTAGCTCTCTCGCTCGGATATCTCGGCAGCGACACAATATCTTTACTTTTTTCATGATCGGCTTACACTGGCACGCCAAGCAGTGGACAGAAAGGTGCCCATTCGCTTTATTCCTAATTGACAATTCATGCACACGCAGGCGTACATTCACGCACATTCCTGTTTGGCCTACGTAGACTTTGCCTCATGATAGAGGTATCTGATACACTACTCCAACACTGCAATCTACGTGGGAATTGGTGTGCTTTGTTCCGCCCCCTTGGAGCCTATCTATGCTTCTTCCTATGCGCAAGCATATTCCAGCAAACTTGCTGGGAGCCGAGAACGCTACCTCAACTCCATATCGTTTTACAACCTTCTTAAAGTTGTGGGAAGTCTTGTGGACATCAAGCACAACTTTACGTTTCTTATCTTTTTGCTCCCTTGCGTCCTGAGTAATATTCTTTTCAGTCTTTGTATTCTTAAGCACTGCCCCCGCTACTGCTGAAATGACTGATTGCGGGAAACCTGCTTCTTCTAGCCTTACAATCTGCCTGTCAAAGCTTTCCTGTATTTTGTGTGTGCATGACTTTCTTAAGGCTGACCTGATACACTGGGTGGCTATTGGCCGCTTCACCGTTTTCGAATGAGCCGAATCGTAGGGCAACAATTTCTTTTGGCACCTTGGGTTATATTTACAGCACACATGGTTGTCACAGCAGGTTATAGCGTTGTCTAAAACCTGGATATTATTATCCTTTGTTAGTTCATGGGTGAATGTCAATCCTTTGCCAAGGCGCTGAAAGATGTGTAGTACATCTGCGATAGCATCGTCATACGTGAAACTGGCTTGCTTCTTTAAAAGTACAAGAAGATCGTCAACATATCGAAACACAGTAACAACCTGGTCATGATCGATCTCTTCATTTACCGCTCTGTCAAAATCCGATAGGAATACATTGCACAAGATAGGAGCAACGCAAGAGCCTATGCATATGCCTTGTTTCTGCACGTAAAAGTCTGCTTTAAGCTGGATGAAGGTAGAGTTGAGCTAAAATCCAAGCAACGCTAAAAACCTGTCATCACTCAACCCGGCATAATTCTGAAAAGACATTTCGCCATTAACTTCAATACATTTCCGAACAGCCTGAAACAATGCAACGTGAGGGACAGAATAAAACAAATCTTCTATGTCAATGGAAAAGGCATGACCAATGTCCTCATTCGACTCTATGGACCTAGTAACAACTTCTGAGTTCGTTGTTTTAAACGGGTCGCCCACTTTCAGGTGCGATAATCACTTGTGCAAAAACCTGCTTACTTCGTTCTGCCAAGATCCTCTTTCGCTTACGATAGACTGGAAAGGGATAGCTTCTCTGTGCGTCTTGGCCGTAAAAAACACAATCAAGCCGTCAGCTTTGCTCTTGTTGACTGAGGTAGCCAGTTTGTCCAGTTCCATCTCCTTGTACATGGACACAGCCTTCGCTTTTACCTTTGCGGCTTTCACTGGCACAGGTTTGAAGTTCTTTTTCACAGCAGCCGTCGCCTTCTCGTAAAAAAAAAACAAAAAAAAAAACCCGACGGCATTACGACAAACCCCCCTTCTTTATCCTGTGGTAGCAGTCCTGAGGTCATTCTGTTTAAAAAACCGGACGATACTTGACGTTGTGTCCTTCCGCTTTGGCTTTTATTCAGTCGTCTTGAAAGTCTTGATTAGGCTGTCCACTGCATCCAATAAACATCTTTCTTGATCCTCTGTCTCCGCTTGCTCAGCCAGGCTCCGGGTTAGGGTCAGCCACTCATGCGCTTCCAGTGAGAGAGAGAGAGAGAGAGAGAGAGGTTTATTGAAGAAAGGCAGAGAGGTCATCTTGAGCGTTAGTTTGCTCTGGCCTGCTACTCTACACTGGGGAAGGGGGGAGGGGATAAAAAGAGCGATGAATGATGATGATAAGATTAGGAGGTGCGTATGTACATGTCCATCCCGTTGAGGTCATACTATAGCCGTGCATGGAGTCCAGTGGCTTGAAGGAAGGCTATAGTCGCTTCGATGACCACAGCTGCGCTGTTGGCGTCAGGCCAAGGACCTAAGACAATCTCGTCAGACATTGGTATTTTAGTCACTCGCTGAATAGTTGAAATGAGGCTCTGCCGTTCTCGCGCGTACGCTGGGCATGAGCAAAATATGTGCTCAAGTGTTTCTGGCACTGGGCAGTGATCGCACTTGGGACCAGTGTCATTGCAGCCGATGATATGTGTATAACGCCTCGTGAGTGCAACACCAAGACGAATCCGGTGTAGCAGACTTGTTATGCTCCTCTTCAGTTTATGAGGCATGCGGAACTTTATTTCTGGGTCCCATTTGTGCAGTTTCTTGTGTCGTCGATCAGGATTGGTCCAGTACTCAAGTGTAGCGTTGCGCATAACGCACCGAAGCAGGGCATTCGTGTCTGTTCGTGAGAACACGATGCTTACTTCTGGCGCATTATTTACAGCTATTTTAGCTTCAGCGTCTGCTTGTTCATTTCCTATCACGCCACAGTGTGCAGGTATCCACTGAAAGATGACGTGGTGGCCGCATTTGGTCGCAATGTCGAGAAGCTCTGTGATTTCTAGAGCTAAAATATAATAAGGGCCTTGTCTCATAACGCACTCAATGGCTTGAAGAGCGGGTTTGGCGTCGCAAAATAAAGTCCATATGCGAGGAGGCTCTCTTGCAAGGAATCGTATTGCCTCGCGGATAGCAACAAGTACTGCAGCAGTTGAAGTGGACTTGTGGTCTAATTTAAACCGTCGAGCGATGGACATTTGCGGGATGACAAAGGCTGCGGCGGAGGCACATGGGGTAACAGAGCCATCGGTATGCACTTGAGAAGTACCACTGTATGCTGTAAAAATGTGCGATAGGGTAAGTTTCTATGCTGCACTTGGGCCCTTTCCTGAGGGTGGACAGTAATCTCTCGGGAACCACAGCTCCTCCGAGCCGTATAACATCCCCCAAAGCTTGTGGTTTGGGTTTCTTCAACTTTGCTAAGGCATCTCGGAGGTAACAACGCCACCAACGTTCCGTCGTCTGCTCTTCTAGACGTTTGGCGTCCCGCATTTTGATGGCAGCTAGCCATGCAGGATAATGCGCAAAGAAGAGAAGTCGTAGCAGGTCGTCAAACCTCCGCGTTTGCTCCTTCAGCTCGTCGCGTATATTCCAACATACTTGTTTTCCATGTTTCAAGGAAGGTTTTGCATGCCCGTACATATATTTTGCCCGTACAATATATTCGCATGTCCGCTAATATGTACCAACTTGCCCAACAACTTTTTCTAAACTATAAATGACAACGAATGCAGGACGACTTCCTTATTTTGACCCAGTGATGACAATGACATGACAACACAGGCAGAATCATGGTCATCAACCTATATTTATGCCCACTGCAGGGAGAAGGCCTCTTCCTGCGATCTCAAATTACCCCTGTCTTGCGGTAGCCGATTCCAACTTGCGCCTGAAAATTTTCTAACTTCATCACGTCACCTAGCTTTCTAGCGTCCACGACTGCGCTTCCTTTCTCTTGGTATCGGCATAGTCACGGCACAGGCGTAGTCACGATTGAATGGCAGTGTTGACAATGACATGACAACACAGGCAGAATCATGGTCATCAACCTATATTTATGCCCACTGCAGGAAGAAGGCCTCTTCCTGCGATCTCCAATTACCCCTGTCTTGCGGTAGCCGATTCCAACTTGCGCCTGAAAATTTTCTAACTTCATCACGTCACCTAGCTTTCTAGCGTCCACGACTGCGCTTCCTTTCTCTTGGTATCGGCATAGTCACGGCACAGGCGTAGTCACGATTGAATGGCAGTGATGACAATCGCCTGAAAATTTTCTAACTTCATCACGTCACCTAGCTTTCTAGCGTCCACGACTGCGCTTCCTTTCTCTTGGTATCGGCATAGTCACGGCACAGGCGTAGTCACGATTGAATGGCAGTGATGACAATGACATGACAACACAGGCAGAATCATGGTCATCAACCTATATTTATGCCCACTGCAGGAAGAAGGCCTCTTCCTGCGATCTCCAACGTGATTACGCTAGAATGACAGAGAAGGAATGCCATTCATGGAAGGACGAAAGCAGTATGGTGATCTGGGCATGACGACAATGATATGATGACGACTGCGTGACGATGACGTCCTGATGACAGCGGAATTAGGAACTAATGACGACAAGAGAACGACTTCGATTGCATCACGACAACGTTATGACAACGAATGCATGACAACGACTCTGTGACGACGATGCAATCACTATAGCATGACAACGATATGAGGACAATGTAATGATTAGAAATGTATGACGACGACGGCGTGACGACTAATCCGTCACGAAGACTGTATGAAGGCGGTGACGGTACGATGATGGCATGACGTTGACGGCCTGAAAAAAAGCGTGATAAGGATGTAACGGCCAGTGCCCGTCATGGTCATGAACTCATACTTAGTGGCCCAGCCTATTAGACAATTTGGGCCTGTGGGTTGGTGTGTGAGGCGTGACTACGACGGCAAAAGGAGAGTCAGATGAGGAAGCTGGAACGACAACGATGGAATGACCACATATAGCATCACGACAACGAGCATTGCTGGTATACAACTTGTATCACTGGGTCGACTTAAGAGGATAGATGGAGAGCACGATAGACAGACAGATATATAGATATATTGACTGATAGATAGGCTCAAAACGGCTGAAGTCGGCAAAGAATGCTAATCGCATTAAAAGAGAAACTACAGTTATCTTCTAGCAAGCTGGATATTATTGTGACCTGCGAGTTGTCCATGTAGAGATACCGCTCCTGACGCAAAGCTTAGAGTTGTTTGAGGCGAAACGGTGGTGCAGGTTGTATACCTACGTGCACTCACGTTGCTTTCACCGAATACTGGAGGCCGCACGGCCACACATCAGTGCCTTTACATATAGCACATGTGATCAGAAATACAATGCCAGGATCAATCATTGCGGAATAGATTAAATAATGAAGATGGCGCTGGAGAAGTGCCTCCTACTCGTATCTTGTGTCATGATGTCATTGTGTCATGTGGCTTTTCCTTAAATTACTTTTTGGGTTCTACCCTTATTCATTTTTGTTTGATTGGTTTAAGCCTGCGATACGTTTGTGGTGCGGGCTACCCTCATTTTCATTTAGGTTGTTTTTACTCTTCCGAGGGACCCAAAAACAAGCCGCGCGCAGGCGAAGCGGTGGGTTCGGATGCGATTGGTTTTCGCCGCTTCCCGTAACATGGCGCCGCGCGGAGCATGGACCACGCGCCAGCGTGTGCCCTCTAAGAGTGGACCGACTGGTGTATAGAGATAACAAGAAGCACACACACACTAAAGGAAAACTTAAACAGCTTTTTATGAGTAACTAACATGTTTCCACTGGAACACTCACATAAGTTTACAACAGAAGTTGCGAAGCTTCCTGGTAGCGAAGCTTTCATAGAAGCCCATAAGTTCGAAACATGGCGGCTCATCTGGCTTAGGGCCATCTGTGTGACGAGGGAACACTTCTGGCGCAAGCAAAAATAATGTGACGCCATATCCGTTAAAAGCAGAACTGACGCTATTTTGTTCTCAAAGGCGCGAAATTTGTTTTGGGGGCCTGCCATAGAGGTGTGTTTTCATATGTCCCGCCATTCGACTTGACGGGCGTTTCGAGCTTCCAGTGCACTAAGCGATGCAGCAAAAGGTCTGTCTTACGGGTGTCGAGATCACACCTCTGCACAGAACATACTTTTCTTGGGGACGAGAAACGGTTTGGGCGTAGAATGCGGGTCCCATCGTCTGACGCCAAGCCCATTGGCTAGCTCAATCGCAGGAGAAAAAGCTAAAGTAAAGAATTACCTCGTGGTCGTACCTCACTACGTTTCACTGGACAGGTTACGAAAAGATGAAACTGGCCGCGACACCAAATTCAGACAAACGTCGAAAAGCAAAACAGCACAACGTGTGAGGGGGGGGGGGGGGGGGGGCGTATTGCAACAGGTGAACTTTACGCGCGCTTCTTCTGCACCCTTCTAGAGCTGCATTGCATTGCAAGTGATTGCGGCGTCATATAATGGGCGTTGAACAAAGCTATTTCTTGATAATCATAAATTAAACAGAGTCGTATTTTGTTTCCTCGCCAAGGGTATATAAAATTGATTACGAATTTTACTTTCATTGAATCAATCAAACTGTATCTCGTTTTAATTAAAGAACGCTTATTTTTTTTCCAATGTTTATTCGCTCAGCTCAAGGCTGTCCAGAGGGCCCGGGCCGTCGCCGAAGGACTCTGTCTACCGGCCCCGACCTGGGTGGAGCCACCGGATTGATTGGCGGGGCCTCCGGCCCCGCTTTAATTCATTTTCCTCAGGACCTCACGAAAGTTCGTACTCACTCACTCCAATGTTTGTTCCCTCCTCACAAAGTCGCGCTTCTATCGCTGATTCCTGCGGCCGCCCTTGCTGATGTCGGTGAGAATTTGTTGTGAAGTGCTTTTCGCCCGAAGCTTCGCGACTTAAGCGCGAGACACACGGTGCGATTTTGCGTGCGATCCGTCGTACGACGCGTCGGAGTCCGACTTGCCGCGTACGACGATTCGGGACACATGGTACGAACGACGTGCGGTGCGTAGCTCCGCCCACAACCGGCGGCCCTGCATGGACGCTCGAATACTGCGTAACTTCGCAAAGTGAAAACAAACGTCTTTGCACAGTTCTCTAGTGTCGCACAAACGATCACAATAAAAACGCGTCTGTGTGAGCAGCGTAGACGTGTTTCCGCAAGGCCACGTCCGCAGTGTGGGCTCCATCGACAGCCGCCGATGGCTAGGAGCTGCCAGGCCTAGCTCGCTGGGCCGTCGAATCCGAGATCGCTTGTAGCTCGTAATAAACCTCCTACGTTGGCAAGCACAACGTGTACACAGTTATGTCGCGCTTAAAGTGCAATACATTTTATTTTATCAGCGCGGACGGAAGCGAACGAGCAAGCCAGGTGAGCTTGCGATCGCTGGGAGACGGTATATATAGGCCTAGCTCGCTGGCCGTCGGATTCGGGGTCGACAGCCCTTGCGATCCGTCCGGAGCTCGTTATAAAGCGCCTATATTCGTCAGCACAATCAACGTCTGAACATTTATGTCGCTCATAAGTGGCAATACACTTAGTTTTCCCGACGCCGTTGGTAGCGATGAGAAAACACGCCAACTCAGGCGAGCCGCTTCGCATAGACGACTGCTGCGGCGTCTGCGCTGACCGCTTTTCGCGCAACGTTTTATAATATGCACAATTTTGAGTTCACTTCATTCTAACAGTTATTTCGTGTCAGAAACAAAGTGTGCTCGATTTTTGGGGCGAAGCTCCTTAGGGCGTGGGTCTGTCCTTCCTCCGTATGTAGCCACCTGTAGTTTTATGAAGTGTTCACTAGATGGTGTAAGTGGTAGCCACCTGTAGTTTTATGAAGTGTTCACTAGATGGAGTAAGTCCGTAGCTCTGGTTGGCATGGAGACCGCTATGTATGTATGTATACGCATATATACATATATATTGCCACGAGACAGCTGAAGGGGCTGCTTCTGTCGGTCGGACGAAGACGACGGCGACAAAGTGGCCAGAGGCGCGCGACAGCCTTATCCGTCGCTGCTGCTTGTCCAAACCTTGTATATAGCCATACTCACTCCCTAAATAAACGTTATCCCGATAACATCTTTGGTGGAAGTGCTGGGTGAAGCTGTCAACGTGCCGGCTCCGTCAACCAAGCACGGAACTTCGAAGCGGTCGCCGTCTTGGTTTCTCCGCGATGACCAGTGAAGTGTCGACGGTGCAGCAGCCACCGGCTCCTGTGATTCTTTTGCACCCACAAGACCCGGGAACCTTTTCTGGCACAGATGGCTCGGATGTCGAAGACTGGATCGACATGTACGAACGCGTCAGCAACCGCAACAGGTGGGACCCCACGGTTATGTTAGCCAACGCGATATTCTATCTGAAAGGGACGGCACGCGTATGGTACCGGACGCATGAAGAAGATCTTACAAGTTGGGACGCTTGCAAGGCGAAGCTGCGTGAATTGTTCGGCAGATCATTTGACCGACAGCAGGCCGCTAAAAAGGAGTTGGGATCTCGTATCCAGACGACCACTGAATCGTACATTTCGTACATACAGGACGTCCTGGGCCTTTGTCGAAAGGTTGACGCACAAATGGCCGAAGATGACAAGATATCGCATATTTTGAAAGGAATAGCCGACGACGCGTTTAATCTACTGGTGTGTAAGGACTGTACGATGGTCGACGCCATAGTTAAGGAATGCCAGCGCTTTGAACAAGCGAAGAGTCGCCGCATCACCTGCCAGTTCCTTCGGCTACCTAACACTGCCACCACATCATCATGCGAAGACCCACCGACGCCTGTACCGGCTACAGCGTCAGAAGATGTAACGCGTATTGTCCGCCGCGAACTTGAAGCTCTAGCTCCTACGGCCGTTCTTCCAGACGTTCAGTCAACCAACCTGCCCACCGTGTCACTCATTAAAGCAGTCGTCCGCCAGGAGTTCGCGAACATGGGATTATCATCGGCCGCCTGTTCCATTCGTACATCCGAACGTACCCCTGCAAATGTCACCCAGAACCAGGTCTACACTTCGGGCTACAGAAACCCGGCTGACTGGAGGGCGGCAGACGACCGACCCATATGTTTCAACTGCTCTCGCGTTGGACACATTCCGTCACTGCCGCAGTAGCTGGTCGTCGCCTTCAAACTGGAGCACTGGATCTTGGCGTCGTCCTGGAGGCAACATTCGACGGTTTTCCCCTCGCTCTGATCCACATGCTCCCGATGCTTCCGATGCCGCCGCTCCACACTCCAGGTTTAGCCGCTCACCGTCCCCACAAGGCCGTCGATCTCGATCGCCGCGACCATACCGGTCATCGTCCCCTACATGGCCTGGCACATACGCTCCGGAAAACTAAGCCGTGCAGCTCCCGGAGGTGACGCTGCATCAGTGACCCGATATACAAATCCTCTGTTGACTGTACCTACGCGCCGAAACCTTCTGGACATTCAAGTGGACAACGTCACCGTTACGGCCCTCATAGACACCGGAGCGCAGATTTCAATAATGCGCGCTGCTCTCCGTACTCAGCTGCTCTCAGCTACTCAGCTGCGCCCGCAATTCAGAGCACAGTACGGGTCGCTGATGGCAGCTCGTCTGCCGTTCTTGGTATGTGCACCGCCCGAGTGTGCATTGCTGGCCATCAGACAATTGGTTTGTTCGCCGTGCTTGCGCAGTGTCCCCACGACGTGATCCTCGGCCTAGACTTTCTCTCGACGCACTCAGCCCTTATCGACTGCTCCACAGGTGTACTTCAACTAGAGCTCCCTTTTGACGCCCACGCACTATCGGACACTCTCAGCCGCTTATGTTCTGTTGAGTTCCTTCACCTGCCACCGCAAGCCTCCACGTACGTCCCATTAAGTCCCTCTCCTCCTGTGTGTGATGGTGAATACATTGTTTCCCCGATTCTCGACGTGGTCCTGATGCACTCTGTCGTTCTCCCGCACACTGTGGTTACCGTACGCGACCACAAAACCTGCCTGCCGCTTTTGAACTTTGGTCTTTCTACCCACGTGCTACCTGCTGGCATCGTGCTTGCCACCATGTCGTCGTTGCAAGAATGCGCGATTTCTGTGTTAGCCGTCGACGGCCCTCGAACTGTTTCCAGCTCTCTCACAGCCACCTCGTCGCTATGTGCCAATTTCGAGAATATGATATCAGCCGACCTCCCGCATACGCAAGCAGAAGATCTTCGCCGGGTCTTGCTGTCGTATTCCGATATCTTTGATCTCGAAAATCGCCCTTTAGGCCAGACAACAGTTGTTCAGCACTCCATCCACACCGGTGATGCTCAACCGGTTCACCGGCGCCCTTATCGCGTTTCCGCTGCGGAACGCGCCATAATCCAAAAGGACGTCGATAAAATGCTGGCCAAGAACATCATCGAACCGTCCTCGAGTCCTTGGGCCGCTCCTGTTGTGCTGGTCAAGAAAAAGGACAACACCTGGCGATTTTGTGTTGACTATCGACACCTAAACAAGATCACGAAAAAGGACGTCTATCCCTTGCCCCGTATCGACGACGCACTCGACTGTCTTCACGGCGCCCAATATTTCTCATCTATTGACCTTCGCTCAGGTTATTGGCAGATTGCTGTTGACCCACTGGACCGCGAAAAAACCGCATTCGTAACTCCCGATGGCCTCTATCACTTTAAAGTGATGCCTTTCGGCCTTTGCAATGCGCCGGCCACATTCGAGCTCATGATGGATTCGCTTCTTCGTGGCTTGAAATGGTCAACCTGCTTGTGCTACCTTGACGATGTCATTGTTTTTTCGCCAACATTTGACAATCATATTCAGCGCCTCTCCACCATTCTCGAGGTATTCCGCAATGCCGGTCTCCAACTCAACGCCTCAAAATGCCGTTTCGGACGCCGTGAAATAACCGTACTTGGCCATCTCGTCAACGCGACAGGTGTCCAGCCCGATCCTGAAAAAGTTCGCGCCGTGAAGCATTTTCCTGTCCCTTGTTCGGCCAAAGACGTACGCAGTTTTATAGGATTGTGCTCCTATTTCCGACGTTTTATTCGTAATTTCGCCGACATTGCGCGTCCCCTTACTGCGCTCCTAAAAAAAGACGTTGCTTTTACATGGGGCTCACCCCAAGCTGCTGCCTTTTCGGCGCTTATAGATGCCCTGACGACTTCCCCTATTTTAGCGCATTTTGATCCGACTGCACCGACGGAACTTCGCACAGATGCCAGCGGCCATGGAATCGGTGCCGTCCTCGCTCAGCGTCAGAGCGGCCACGACTGTGTTATTGCGTACGCTAGCCGCCTCCTGTCCGCACCGGAGAAGAATTACTCCATCACGGAACGAGAGTGTCTTGCTCTTGTCTGGGCTGTCGCCAAATTTCGTCCCTACCTGTTTGGCCGCACCTTTACCGTCGTAACTGATCATCACGCCCTCTGTTGGCTTTCTTCGCTCAAAGACCCTATACAGGACGCCTTGGTCGTTGGGCTCTGCGCCTCCAAGAATACTCGTTTTCAGTCGTGCACAAGTCCGGTCAGCTTCATCAAGATGCCGACTGTCTCTCACGGCATCCCGTGGATTCCCCTGACGTCTCCGAGCAAGACACCGACGCCTGCGTCTTGTCTATCTCGGACCTCGTTAATATACGGGACGAACAACGCCGCGACTCGGCTTTACGGTCTATCATCGACAGTCTCAACTCCGCCACACCCGACCCTTCCCTCCATTTGTTCTTCCTTCAGGACGGCACCTTATACCACCATAATATGCATCCTGAGGGCCCTGAACGCCTCCTTGTCGTGCCTGCCCATCTGCAGTCAGATGTCCTTCGCCAGCGTCACGTTGAGCCCACTGCTGGTCATCTTGGTGTCACCCGCACTTATGATCGCGTCAGGCGCCGTTTCTTCTGGCCTGGTCTCTATCGCTCCGTCCAACGATATGTCGCTAGCTGCGACAAATGCCAGCGCCGCAAGAGGCCAGCTATGTTACCTGCCGGTCTGCTTCATCCTATAGACATTCCCTCCGAACCATTCTTTCGTGTTGGGCTCGACCTTCTTGGTCCCTTTCCAACCTCGACATCAGGCAACAAGTGGGTCGCCGTCGCGACCAACTACGCGACGCGATACGCCATTACCCGTGCCCTCCCAACCAGTTGCGCTACGGATATCGCCGACTTTTTCCTTCATGACATCATCCTGCATCATGGTGCTCCTCGACAGCTTCTGACCGATCAAGGCCGATACTTTTTGTCTCGCGTCATCGATGACATCCTTCGTTCCTGCTCTACCCACCACAAGCTCACAACTGGTTATCACCCGCAAACGAATGGACTCACAGAGCGCCTGAACCGAACTCTGACCGATATGCTTTCAATGTACGTCTCCGCCGATCACCGCGATTGGGACGCTACTTTGCCGTACGTTACTTTCGCATACCACTCGTCCCGACATGACACTACTGGCTACTCCCCGTTTTATCTCCTGTATATACGCGAACCTTCTCTGCCTCTCGATACTATACTTCCTGTCAGCTCAATCACCACGTACGTTCGCGATGCCATAGCGCGCGCCGACACAGCTCGCCAGATCGCACGTGAACGGCTCACAGTGTCTCGGGCTTCCCAGAAAGCCCTGTATGATAGTCGCCACAGAGACATTTCTTACTGCCCAGGCGCTCTCGTGCTACTGTGGTCTCCGTCCCGCCGCATCGTTCTCTCCGAAAAGCTATTGTCCCGCTACGATGGTCCTTACAGGGTGCTGCGTCAAGTCACCGACGTTACGTATGGGATCGAGCCAGTCACCGCACCAGCGCCGTCTACGCCCCCACCCTCTGCTATCGTGCACGTTGCGAGACTTAAGCCGTACGTAACTGGACCCTCTGGTCCGTCGTAGCAAGCACCGGGTCGGCGCGCTCTCACCCCGGGGGGGGGGGGGGGGGCGGTACTGCCACGAGACAGTGAAGGGGCTGCTACTGTCGGTCGGTCGAAGACGACGGCGACAAAGTGGCCAGAGGCGCGCGACAGCCTTGCATCCGTCGCGGCTGCTTGTCCAAACCTTGTATATATAGCCATACTCACTCCCTAAATAAACGTTATCCCCGTAACAATATGTATAGTATAACTAGAGTGTACTAGAATATGGTCGAGTGGGACGAGCGGCTGGGGCGGCGCATGCTTTGCCGTGAGGCGCCCACGTGGAAAAATACTGGGGCGGCGCTGCGGTCGAAGTGGATTGGGCCGTATCAAGGTCGTGCCGTCGGATACTGCTGGCGATACTGCTCGGCAGGGTCATTCGTAATACTTCGCGCACTGGTATTTGCGTTCAGACCGCTCAAATGGGGTTCATAATTGCATATGACATGTATTTATGTCTTAAGAATAAATTACTTTCTTTCTCTTCTTTATTTGATTTTTATTATGTTTTAATACCGCTCGGGCATTGCGCGTGCATTGCGGCCGCAGTGTCGGCTTTCATTCTACTATGTTATTGTACGGTTCCCTTCGGAGAAAAAATATTTTTCTCGTTCTTCAAGCAGCATGTATCTCTCGTGTGTATTGTTGCACATAAAGTTTTTCATCAGTAGGTCCTGCGAAACGCAGAAGGAGAAAGCTATGCAACCTTCCTGCTGGCCGCTTCAAACAAATAAAACATAGCTGCCCATCCGGCACCTTGTCCTCAGATTTACGGTATTGTTGTATTGTTATAGAAAAAAATACAGCTGCAGCGCAACATTTCATTAAATTTTCGCCTTTCTCGCGTAACAGAATGCGGAGTAATCGTTAAGGGGTCATTTATTGCAGTCGGACCTCGAGCGCCGAAAACGCTTTTAAAAAAGTTAATTAAATCAAATCAAAGGGTAATTTTATTAGACAATAATATAAAAAATGCGTACAAAGATATTTGATCCCATAGCTTAAAGCAGCCATTCTATATGCTAATATTTGGCCGTAAGCCGTACGTGGATTTTTTTCCAGTCGATACTTCAAAAAAAAAAAAAAAAAAGAAAAGAAAGTCTGCGCGGTAGCCTAATTAGTGGCTATATGGTATAGTGGATACGGTCTTGAGCACGCGGGTTCAATCCAGGTCGCGGAATGCGATGGCAACGAAATGGAAGAAGACTCGTGTACTACTATTTAGGTGCACGTTAAAGAACCCCAGGTGCAAAAACTATATAAACCGGGTGCCTTAATCATATAGTCGTTTTGCCACGTAAAACCGAATAATTTGCTTATATTAAAAAAAGAAAAAAGGAGGTGGCTGCGTTCTTCGGCTTATTTCTGGGGGTGTCAACAACATAAATTATTCTCGAGTCTGATTTCCGAGAAAAACATGTTACGCTTATCCTACATTTCATGCATAAATGTAATGCCGTTCCCAAATGTATGACCGCCTAACTCAGAAGCTTGTACATTATAAACAGCTGCTTTCAGTTATTCGGTGCACTATCATAACGACCATAATGAAACAATTAAAGGAACGGCATGTCTCACATACACGTAGAGATATGTGCAGATCTGTTGCGTTCGTTGAAGAAGATAAGTATGGCCCCACACGGGGCACTCAGTTTTAATGGGTTGAAAACACGGTGACTGTCAAAAATCCTTGTCTAATCAAGTTAGCAGATTTACAGGCTGCCCTAAAACGGGGCGTTTATATTGATTGAGAGCTAGGAACTTGCTAAGCAGGACTTATTACCACCCGTCCGTGAATGCTCTCAGGAACTGCGCCTCTGCGCAACAGCCACGACTCTCCGGCAGCACAATCATTCGGAATGACAGTCCTCACTTGCATGCAGTCACTCACCTTTGAGATTTCAATAGTGCGGTTATGCGTCACATTCGAACGGAAACGACTATTCGGCATCGTACACACACACATACACACACACACACACACACACACACACATACATACACACACACACACACACACACACACACACACACACACACACACACACACACACACACACACACACACACACACACACACACACACACACACACACACACACACACACACATATATATATATATGTATATATATATAAGATGGTTTTGCCTGCTCTGCATATTATTTCTGCGAATGCGACTTTTATTTGCAGTATTCACTAGTAAGTGTGTTTGTTACTGCAAACACGTGCGCTTATTCCGGTCGGTAGTTCTCACTTTTTCAATTATTGCATTTAGAAGATTTGTTATTTTTCCCCTTACATTTATATCGTGAATATATATATCTATGTACCCTCTGATTTAATTACCTAGAAATGCATTAGTCATTCTTCGCGCCACGCAGTTAATAAACCTAGTTTATATCACTCTAATATTGTTTTCTTCGATCATTGCCCCTGATCAATATCCAGCAACAAGAAGCGCGCGTAAAATGACACGGTATCAATAATAAAATTTTCAACGTAGCCTTCATGGTGCAGAGATACCAGTTACTTTTAGAGGACAGTGGTAAAAACAGCAGTTCACATGGCTAAAACTACATTTGGTACAGGCCGTCAAGAGTCATGGGCACACCGAAGCAACCAAAACATTAAAAAAATGTACTGCACAGAGGTTCTGCGAGAATAACTGGGCGTCCCGCGCTCGCTAGCAGACGACGCGCTTGACAACGACAGCAAAATTGAAGACGTCGCGTTGTATAATCCATGCCTCAAATATATATGTTTGGCAAAATGGTGTGAACATAAATTTGCAGTTGAAATGAAGCACTATTTTAAGAGCGTACTATGCGCAATCGGCCTCGGCGCCCGCAGCGAAAGTACGTTGAATATGCCGCGGAGCGCGTCTCCGCCCCAATCCAGTTCGCTCGCAGCGCCCTCGCACTGTTTTTCCACACGCGGCCGTTCGGCCCACTCGACCATTGTCTAGTACACTCTAGTATAACCAGAAGCCGACTTCCGCTTCCGTTTCCACTTCCGCTTCTGTTTCCACTTTCGGTTCCGCTTCCGGTTCCGGAAGCCAGCTTCCGGCTTCCGGAGAACGCTTCCGGCGTTTTTCTCCCTCGTCCGTAGCTAGGTGCGCTGCGGTGCACAAGGGCGTTCGTTCCCGACCCGCGTTCTCTTTCTCTCGTTCCCGCCGAGCGCTCTCTTTCTCGTCCATAGCTAGGGGCGCTGCGGTGCACAAGGGCGTTCGTTCCCGACGCGCGTTCTCTTTATCTCTCGTCCGTAGCTGTGGATTACCAGAATGATCCCCCGGTGCTTCGCCCACTCATCATCATTCACTTCGTGGATATGCTGTGATTTTTTGTAGCGTTAGCTACACTGGCCTAGCCAAGCCCATTTCGCGCGGCACATCAAGAGCCGTGCTGCGCATGCGCAAGGATCAGTGATGTCACACGGCTTGCGCACCGGAGCCACCGGAGCCGGCACCTCTCGCGCACTCCGCCGCCGCCGGTCTGCGCATTCCAGAGGAGTGACGTCGTAGCCGTGGTAGACGCACTGGCGCCGGCGCGCGCTCGCTGTGCAGTCGCCGTCTGACACTGCGCTGGAGCCGCTGCGCTTCTGACTGGCGTTTGCCAGTGTGGTATAGCCATGGAGAAGGAGAGCGCAAATGCTGCTCAACAGCGCAGAACGGAGAAGCTTGACTCATCGGATCCCGAAGTAGTTGCCTGGCAATTAGCGGTTGAGCGTAGGAGGAATGAACAGAAGAAGGCTATATACATGTGCCACATAATACGTATACCGCGTGTGTGTCATTGGAGCAGCCGTAAGCATGACAATCAAGCTAATCCTTGACAATCTAGACAACCAGGAAAACTAAGAATAATCAGCTGAACCTTTGCTAACGCTACGTATATCCTGGCATAGCCGAGCTAAGCCACTGCAACTTTTTTTTGTGTCGCCGTCAGCGCCAAAGCAAAGACGCCAGCGTCTCGACCAGGAAAAAAAAAAAAGCACCGTGACGATCGGAGCGCTTGCTCGCCGGCCCCGCCCCGCTGGCTTTACCACGTCACCTTGACGTTCACGCTGGCGGCGCTGTCATTGGCTGCGGCCGTCCGACCGATCGGGCAGTCGTACGACTATATTCAACAGGTTGGTCGCATGCGGTGGCGGCGATCCGCCGCCGCGTGCGGCAGAATGCGTTGAGAACTTGTTGAGTGTGGCGGCCGATGCGGCGCGTCGTACGACGGAGCGCACGCAAAATCGCATCGTGTGTCTCGCCCTTTATTTGGATCGACCTTGCGCAGGCGAAGTGATGGGGGGCAGCGAACGACGCGCGGCATGCGCCGCTCCTGCTCCAGTTCGCGCATGCGCTTGGTTTTCGTCGCTTCCCATAAAATGGCGCTGCGCGGAGCACGAGTCACGCGCCCGCGTGTTCCCTCAGAGTAGACCAACCTGTACATAGAGATATCAAGAAGCACATACAGAAAAAGAGAAAAGTTTACAGATTCCTATCAGTAACAAACAGATTTCCTCGGGAACACTCACAGGAACTAGTGCAGCGTTGACACCAGAAGAACCCTCAGCAGTGTTTTTTTTATTTTGCGCTTCGATTTCAGAACATTCGCAGGAAAATAATTGCCATTGGTATTTTTAATAGTTCTATCAACGCCTCCTATAAAGGAGGCGTTGGCTCTATAATCATCATCATCATCATCATCATCATCATCATCATCATCAGCCTATATTTATGTCCACTGCAGGACGAAGGCCTCTCCCTGCGATCTCCAATTACCCCTGTCTTGCGCTAGCGTATTCCAACTTGCGCCTGCGAATTTCCTAACCTCATCATTCCACCTGACTTTCTGCCGTCCTCGACTGCGCTTCCCTTCTCTTGGTATCCATTCTGTAACCCTAATGCTCCACCGGCTATCCATCCTACGCATTACATGGCCTGCCCAGCTCCATTTCTTCCGCTTAATGTCAACTAGAATATCGTCTACCCCCGTTTGTTCTCTGATCCACACCGCTCTCTTCCTGTCTCTTAACGTTACTCCTAAGATTTTTCGTTCCATTGCTCTTTGTGCGGTCCTTAACTTGTTCTCGAGCTTCTTTGTTAACCTCCAAGTTTCTGCCCCGTGTGCTAGCACCGGTAGAATGCAATGATTGTACACTTTTCTTTTCAACGACAGTGGTAAGCTCCCAGTCAGGATTTGGCAATGCCTGCCGTATGCACTCCAACCTAATTTTATTCTTCTGTAAATTTCTTTCTCATGATCAGGGTCCCCTGTGAGTAATTGACCTAGATAAACATATTCCTTTACAGATTCTAGAGGCTGACTGGTGATCCTGAATTCTTGTTCCCTTGCCAGGCTATTGAACATTATCTTTGTCTTCTGCATATTCATCTTCAACCCAATTCTTGCACTTTCTCGATGAAGGTCCTCAATCATTTGTTGTAATTCCTCTCCATTGTTGCTCAATAGGACAATGTCATCTGCAAACCGAAGGTTGCTGAGATATTCGCCATCGATCCTCACTATTAATCCTTCCCAGTCTAAGAGCTTGAATACTTCTTCTAAGCATGCAGTGAATAGCATTGGAGAGATTGTGTCTTCTTGCCTGACCCCTTTCTTGATAGGTATCTTTCTACTTTTCTTGTGGAGAACCAAGGTAGCTGTGGAATCCTTGTAGATATTCGCCAAGATATTCACGTATGCCTCCTCCACTCCTTGATTACGCAATGCCTCTATGACTGCTGATATCTCTACTGAATCGAATGCCTTTTCATAATCTATGAAAGCCATATAGAGAGGTTGATTGTACTCCGCAGATTTCTCGATTACCTGATTGATGGCATGGATATGGTCCATCGTAGAATATCCCTTCCTGAAGCCAGCCTGTTCTCTTGGTTGACTGAAGTCAAGTGTTGTCCTGATTCTATTGGAAATTATCTTGGTGAATATTTTATACAATACTGAAAGTAAGCTAATGGGTCTGTAATTCTTCAATTCTTTAACGTCTCCCTTCTTATGGATAAGTATAATGTTGGCGTTCTTCCAGCTCTCTGGTACACTTGAAGTTGTGAGGCATTGCGTATAAAGGGCCGCAAGCTTTTCAAGCATGATATCTCCTCCATCTTTGATTAAATCTACTGTTATTCCATCTTCTCCAGGCGCTTTTCCCCTGGTCATGTCTTTCAAGGCCCTTCTAACTTCATCGCTAGTTATAGAAGGAGCTCTATAATACCCACCATCAAAAGATAATGGTTTTTCCTGCGTCGCTCGCGTCAAAAAGTTTCTTTATTATTTATTTGCGCGACCTTCCCGAAATATATACGTACCACTCAACAAATTTTCGTGGGATGCCGGCCGCTGGGGGTGTATGCCACGTCTATAGCAGGACAAGAAGAAGTAAAAGAAGTATCATCATTGTGCGCTACTGCTATAATCTGCAACCGTTGTTGTGCGGAACAAAATGAGCACAACTCCTAGGTTGGCCAGCGATGCACTTCAATCTCCAGTTTCTCCGACCCCCTCCACGCCAGTGCCTCAAGTTGAGAAGAATGCCTTCTGCACGCTTCCATGTATTGTGGTGTCCACAGCATCCTTCGTACTGGTCCTGGTGACGTTGGCCTTCCTCAGCTTCAGTGGCGGACTGCAGCGCGTTTCGGTAAGCCGGGTGCCCAGCTGCTGCATGCGTGAAATAGAGGCAATGTACCAGCAGCTAAACTTCTCTGCGAGCCCCTGCAGCTTCTTCTACCACCACGTATGCGATTCCTACGGCGACGATTCAACATATCCCGCCATCAGTGCTTTCAAGTATTACTTCAGAAAGGAACTGTACGAGGCCCCTGAGCACCGAGCTGGCAAGGCTTTTTACGAGTTATTCCAGTCTTGTCTCAAAGCCACAGTCAACGCACACAACCTCGGTGGCTCGACAGCTGCTACTTACATCAGCGTACTACAAGCCGATAGGGCTATGCATGCACAAAGCACACAGGAGATTCTCGCATTTATTCTCAGAATGACTGTCAAGTACGACATCTGGGCACATCCCATCCTTGCCATCTACGGTCGCGGTGGCTACCCCACATTTCTTTTCTTTGCCGGCATCACCAGTAAGAAGGAGTTCCTGGCAGTTGTCGTGAGAAAGGCCAAGCTTCACCTGGAACCAGCTCTCGCCAACGGGTACGCTATTATGCGTCGAGATTGCCTGGAGAAGATTAATGAATTATTGAGGATGAATGTCACACTGCATGTGATAGAGCAACTCGAAAGGGAACTGGATCTGGGAAATACAGAACTTCGCCTGTCCAGTAATTCTATTCTGGCTGAAATTGCGCCTCCGCTTACAATCGATGACTGGAACTCAATAGCGTGGAACGTCACCGGTGATGGCCTACCAGCAGAGATTTACCATGCGACGCCAGGCGCACTTCGCAAAATATTCTCAGTTGTTCTAAATATAACACGCAAGTCGACAATACTGGTTTTTCTGATTTTCAAAGCCATTGATATCTTCCTCACAGACCATATCCAAAAAAGTATGCGCGACAGTTCTAATAGGGGCGTGTTCCTATTTTGTGAAGAAACACTCGCGAACTATGGCATGGTTGCCGTTTTTGGCTGGCTCGAGCGAATGAATAAAAATCAAGACGACGATGCTGCTTTCCGCCACATGTTCAGGAATATGGTGCAAATAATTTTGAAGAAAACCAGCGCAATAATGCCACCGAAGGATCAGCAAAATATCTCTTCTTATCTCGCCTCCTTGAAGATGCTTTTGCCCAGCGAGGTCTTCCCGTTACAGAGGTCCATCCCTAATTTAACCGGTGACTACGTCAAAGATCGAATCGCGCTTTTCAGCTCAGGATGGGGTTCTATGTCGTACAAACCGCCACCCGGAGTCTCGAAGGAAATGTCGCAAGCCGCGACATCGAAGCTGATCCTTGTGGTAAACAGGACTGTAGTAGTCCCTATTTTGTACTACGGTGCACTCAACATCAGCAAGATCAAGGAACCAACGTTGATCATGTCCGCTATAGGAGTCAAGCTTGCGGACGTGATCTGGAACCACATATTTCTTTATCACAATTGGAGCGACGAAGCAACCAGGATTATCGCTAACTATAAGGTCTGTCAGCGCAATATTAGTCTCTTGAGCATTCGCAATATTTTGCGATGGCCCCTACTGAGCATTGAGACAGCAATTGAACTGTCCACGGTTCCTAACTGGTTCGACTTGTTCCGAACACCTACATTGTGGGCTACGTCTCGAAGCCGTTTGTTCTTTTACTTGGTGGTTCATCATCACTACTGTGACGGCCATGTAGCCAGGAAGGATATACGTGCGAGAGAGGTTAAGTACATCACCTCAGCGACAAAAGAATTTCGTCGAGCATTCCGGTGTTCCCAGCGGAGTACTTCAACTGCGTTGTGTTCCTTCGGTGCTAGGGAGGGGCGCTGAGCTATTGTAAACACTTTATTGAGCACTCTGGCATAGCGAAAATGTTTTTTTTTCTAGAGAACACGCATCAATGCAAATAAATTAGCCTCAACGCATTACTTCTATGAAATTTATTTCCACATTGAACTGCCAATGGCGCGTGCGCTTGGGTGCGACGTAGAGAACAACGTAACTAAGGGCGCAGCCAATGGAGACGTTTATCGAAACATGGGACGAACGGTTCTTCGTTTCGCCTAGCCATATACAGCTTTCGCTGTAAAATCCCAGCCGCACCCAACATTTCTTTACGGCGTGGTGACTGCGTTGGTTCTACTACACATTCCCTGCCTTCGCTCCCTAACCTCCTCTCTGCTATTTTATCTACCTCCCCTCTGGACTGATGCGCGTTAGTACAAATGTAAGCGCTGCAGCTTCTGCAATGCTTTTGCGGGGGACTCATGGATAATTACAACAGTGTAGAGGGCATTGTGGCGACGCGATGGAAAGGTCCTTACGAGTTCATCCCGTTGCCTTTCCCCTCTGCTGTGGTCCCGCCATGTACGGGGTGATCATACTTAAGTTTTATGCAATGTCGAAAGAACGCCTGTTCCGGATAACAATTGTTGTCCTTGAGCTGGATTATTCAGAGAGACGGACATTACATGCACGAGAAATCAAAACACCTATTCAACTCATCAAAACAGTTCGCTAATTAAATTCTTAATCAATTCCCTTGCGGCACATATACAATTTACAAATTGTAGCCGGTGAGATTCCGAGACGTATCGACTTGGAATGAATTTACAGAATGACAGCAGTTTGGAGATATGCGCCATAAAACTCGCCGTAAAAATGCATTGCTGTTTCACTTACTTATTTTAGCAAGACGGGCTTTTATGCATTCAAGCGCAAAAGTTACTGGAACGCCCATGCATTTCGTCCCACACCTTAGGAAATAATATTTCGAAACTGATGCGTCCTGGAAATTGTCCCGGTTGATGTGTCCATACTTTCTCTGTTCCACATACTTTGTAGGGCGGTTTTGGAATCAGCGAATATGCGAATCAGCGAATCACCGTCCGAAGCACATACATAAGGCCTCCGTAATTCCACAAAGGTCGGCGATATCGCTCGTTCAAGACAACGGAGCTTGGCGCGTTTGCTAGATCAGTTTATGTCCTAGTAAAGTGGGCCGGTAACATAGACGGTGTCTTGAAAACTCGGCCCATACCGCAGACCGTGTAGCTCGGGGTCGCATGAGTCAAGTGCGTCACGTGGGTTCGCAGAAAATGAACAGTTTTGTTTCATTTTTTTTGGACCGCTTCACTAATTCCTTAGTTTACATAGATTTACATGTGTGTTCTGGTTCGGCACATATTTTTTTTTCTCCTTCTGGTGGTGAATCGTCTGCGGAAAAGAAAGAAGAGGCCAGATGCGGAACGCGCCAGGTAACGTGGCAGAAGAAGACAAAGAAGAAGCATCGCTCTCTGCCAGTCATGGATCCCACGACGGATGCCTCTACGAAATTGAAGAAATCCCGCTTCCGGCGCCGTCGTTCGTCCAAAGTATCTGCCACCTCTCCGGTGGCGGACTCTGAGGGAATGGCCGAAGAGTCGACCCGCCAGACTGTAAACCTCAGCCGTACGAAAAAATCGAAGGCAAAGCGTCGTTCCCGCAATCTTCTCTCGTCGCCGGACATCGCACAGAGCCCGAGTTCGGAAGAAGGTAAGTGAAATACGGCTTTAAAAGCTTCGAGACTCTTCGCTTTTGAGCGGACACGAAATCTGATCGCGCCATCCGAGAGGCAGACGCGTTTTCTCGTACGTGACAGAATGTAAGGCGTCTAAATAGCTGCAGCAATGATCCAGTGTCGGTGCTTAGGGCGAATAATAATTATACTAAAATATAAAAAAAGTAAAAGAAGCTAAGGGGAAATTAAAGAAGCGCAAAATACTTGTGACATCGCCACCGTGGTGACAGCTCAGCATAAGGATCCAACAAAGAAGCGCGCGCTCAGCGGGTGACGCAGCAGCCCGGAGGCGCAGTTGAAAAGCGGTATAACCACCTTCATTCTAACAAAACAGCTCAGTTTTAGTACTCCAGGTCATGTCAACATCAGCTTACAGAAATGGGCAATAAAGACACCTTTTTCTGGATACCGAAGCATTAGGTTGATGTAAACTACGATGCTATAATACCCATTCCCCTAAAAAAATTGCCTTCACACAAGCACTTCTCGACGCTTTTGGCGCTAACAATATGTTTGCACAATATCGGAGTTTAGAGAATGTTTGTTCACTTTAACAGTGCTTCAGCAGCTTTATTATTATTGCGATAGCAATTATATGGACACTCCAAGCGGATTTCCGCCGTCGGCGTCGCCGTCGTTGTCGCCGTCGCCATGAGGTTTCGTGTAAGAGCAACGGCGATTAAATCGTCGGCGCGCGCCGTATGCTGTATGTGCGAGTGAAAGCGCGTGAAGGACGCGCGCTTTCACGGGGAGTGAACGCACGACGGAGAGCAAACGCGACTTCTGTCGCGCGAAAGGCCGTGGGGACACGGGAGGGAGGGGAGGGGATGCCTTTCGGGTGAAACTGCGACAATTTTATTCATCACATGGCAGTAGCGCACCCAGGATCTCTGCCAGGGGGGGGGGTTGACAGGTTGCCAATACCATCTAATTAGCACTAATTTCAATGTCTTCACGGAAAATTGGCAAAAAATGCGCTTTCTGCGAGTGTGCAGATGATTGCGCGTCTTGCATCTTAGTTACAGTACTCAAATGCGCAAGGGAAGAATAGGGGTTAAACAAAACGGGGGGTTAAGTCGGCCTCAGGGGGGGGGGGGGGGGTTACAACCCCCGAAACCCCCCCTCCCGTCGGTGCGCCACTGTCACATGGGCAGTATAGCTGCAGAAAGAAGCAAAATGGGCTCCTTCACGGCATGTCGTGCATACATGATTAATATGCCACCAATATGAGTCTCGACCATCGCGAAACCGTGACGAGCAATATAGCTCGTGCCGTTGCGTCTGAATTTTCACGGTATAGCTCAGAGCGCTTTTATAAACTGAACGCCAAGCTCGAAGTACTTGTCTTTTCACTGTTGCACATGATATTCTTGCAACACTAACTCCAGACCTCGGCCAAGCAGGTGCAAAGGGACTCTTTTAACTAGCTACGTCTCCATAAACAAAATAACGACGGGTCTGGCAGGCTTGTCGGAGCGAAATGCGATCGTTGGGTTCATGTAATAGCCGACGGGTCGGGCCAAATGAGCGCCGAAGTGGGTTACGCAAACCCGCTTGCAAGGGTTGAGTTGACTTGGCAAACCGGAAATTAGCACTAGCAAAGGATATATGAAGATTTCCGCGATAAATGTAATAAAGGCCGTATACTCGACTAGTTAACTGTGCCGGAATGCACTTCTGCATTACGTGACGTCCAGCAAAAGGCTTCGCTAGGGTAACCGGCAGTTTGTACTAAAATATACTAATAATACTGGCTTATACACTCAACGAGCATTTAAAATTATATGCCTAATATATATAATCAATGCAGGTCCTGGGACCATGAAAAGGCCCCCATAATTTTCTAGTGGTAACTTCTTGAATACTTGGTGTGCTCTCCTCTCCAGGAGTAAATAATTTTATCAGTGGTAGCCGTGCGTGAGTTTGCGAAGCAATTCGCAGAACTTTCTGGTGTGCATTTTAGATAAGATTGCATTGGCGCTGCCGTTTTACAGCTGCCACATCGAACGAGTTGGCTTCCGGACCGTCGTCACCGCTACTGGAGTCGAAGCCTGGGTTCAAAAATGAACCCGGCGAGCGTCAGCCGTCGTCCTTTGCCGACAAGATCAAATCATCGCTGCCAGACCCGACTGCGGCTAGCACCTCTGCGTCGCCACTGGCCGCGAAGTTGGAGACGACTCTGGCGCCACCTGGCAGAGACTCTACGGTAGGTCCGACGGGCTCAACGCGCGGATCCACGACTACGAAAACTTCGAAGGGTGCTTCCGCGGTTGGTTGCCGACCACCCAGCACCTCAGATGTCCAGACCGCACTACCAGGAACCTGGGGGAAGCCGGGAACTGGAGCGATGAGCACTGCATCGCAGAGGTTTGAAGTGCCAGAAAAAGCGGCAGAGCCACAGCGAGCCCGCGAAGCAGGTATATAGCTACCTACCCATTTGCCTTGTAGTAAGTAGCAAGTGGGAATGTAGGAAGAAAATGATTAAAAAGAAATTCTGGGGTTTTACGCGCTAAAATAGTGATCCGATTATGCGGCACGCCGCAGTGAGGGTGGGGTGTAAAGGCGACAGCCTTTTCGAAAGAAAGAGCAGGCTTCGTCGTCGGGAACAAACAACCCTTGATACAAAGAGACAATACCTAAGCTCGTCTTCAAGGTTTCTTTTAAAGGGACACTAAAGGTAAATAAAAAGTCAAGCTAGAGTGATAGAGTAATGCTCTAGAATGTGTACGTCGTCAATATAATCTCGAATAGAGCTTTAGTAATCGAGAAATTGAGATAAATGCAGGACACGATAAGTGACTACTCAGGGACATTCAGGTATTTAGCCGATGTCGAAGGTACTCCTCCAAAAAATTATGTCACGTACTCAACCACTCGGATTAATCAATTTCGTTGGATTAAAAGACAGAATAAAATGCTACTTGACTACTTCTATTAAATTCTTGGAAAAAAAAAGCCGGCAGATCCCACGCCCGGTGGGAATCGATGTTATGCGAAGCAGTGTGCGGGGAGCCTACCAAATTAACGAAACGACCATGAGAGCACCAAGAATTAGGCGGCCCTTTCATGACCTACATGACACGCATGTCACGACATTCATGTCATGAGTCTTCAGGAGTCCCTTTAGCTACACCTAAGAGACCTTAGGGCGAAAGCCTTACTCATACTCGTGACTATGACTTCTACCAACATCCTATCGTGTTTACTTCATTTAGTACCTACGTCCGAACCAATTTCAGTGTTTTTCAGTGTTAATAATTTTTTCGCTGAGTCATTGACGTTTTCTTCTGAGTCATGCTCATGACTATGACTTCTACCATCATCCTTTAGTGTTTCCTTCACTTGTACCGACGTCCGAACGAATTCCAGTGGTTTTTGAGTGCAATTTTTTTTTGCTGAGTCATGCTCATGACTATGATTGCTATCATCGTCCTTTAGTGTTGCCTTCACTTAGTGGCCACGTCCGAACCCATTCCAGTGGTTTTTGAGTGTTAATCTTTTTTCGCTGAGTCATTGTCATTTTTGCTGAGTCATGCTCATGACTATGGTTTCTACCATCATCCTTCAGTTTTTCCTTCAATTAGTGCCCACGTCCGAACCCATTCCAGTAATGTTTGAGTGTTAATCCTTTTTCGCCGAGTCATTGTCATGACCTACATGACACGCATGTTATGACATTTATGTCATGACCTATCACTTATGTTCGCATACACTCCTGTCATAATAAATCAATTTTGGTACCTACCAAGTTAACGAAACGACCATGAGAGCACCATGGCGTAGGCGGCTGTTTCATGACCTACATGGCACGCATGTAATGACATGAACGTCATGACATATCATTTGTGTTCGTCATATACTCTTGTCAGAGTATGCCAATTTTGGTACATCACAGGTTAACGAAACGACCATGAGAGCACAAAGTTGTAGGCGGCTAGATAGATGGATGGATAGATAGATAGATAGATAGATAGATAGATAGATAGATAGATAGATAGATAGATAGATAGATAGATAGATACGGTCAAAGTAGCAATATTTCGCCAAGAAATGCTTCGCATTTAAAACATTTTGGTGCTACCCTTGATAACGAGATTGGTGGTGTAAAGGTTTCGTTTTCACTCGACTCTGACCGCGCGCTTTCGAGTTTCAGTAGTTCTGTTATCGCGTAGTGCTGCGCTGGTGTTACTGGCTCGCTAAAGTCGCACTTCAAATTGCAAGCAGCAGAGAATGCCCCGTCCATGTGATATCGCGGGATGCCCGAACGGTCCGCGTGACGGCACGTCCAGACGGTGACCAGATTCATCGCCCGACGTCGCACTGCTGGAGTCCTTGCTGCTTTCGCGCCCCGAAAAGCCGGTGTCGAGGCCGCCGTCGTAGTACGCAACGGCGCCGGCAGCGCGAGCCCTCAGCAGCATGTGACGTTCATCGGAGCTTAAGTCGCTGAAATCGAGCCCAGCATCGCGAGCCAATGTGCCGTTGTCAGCGTCGTCAAGAAGGTCCATTGCGACGAGCGTCGAAGATCATCATGAGCCGCTATTCTGGACATTCCGCCATTTTCTTCGAGACGTGACGTAGACGCGACGCTTACAAAATGGCGCTGATGGCCCCGATTTGGTTTCGTCACGTGACGCAAATTTGACGTTTCGCCTAAGAAACTGTAATCTAGGCATTGAACAGCTTTCTTGATAAAGCAAAACAGTTTTCCTCCCCAGTAAAAATAAAGCAGCTAGCTCAAACCGTACGATTATTCCCTCAAAATCGTTTCTAGCTTCCGTCGTCTGCATGCGCACAGGCTGTCGTCCGCTTCATTAGCTAGGATGCGTGTCCTCCGAAAACGGAATGAGTCCTTGTATGTTGGCGCCCACGCGCTTGCTTTCTACCTTGATACAACATACGCGACCTACCAGTGATGATGAGCGCACGCTTTAGGCTGCGTTATCGCTATCTCGTGAAACGCAAGTGACTCAGCCCGACTCGTCTGGCTGAGAAGCGTCCGAATATCATCGATAGCGTTGCGCGCGCCAAAGGTATCCGCTCGCGCAACGCAAGCGCCGGCGCTGCCATCTCTTGTTCACTTCGCTGCTTACTCGCTCCGCGAGGCGCATTTCATTTTCCAGGGAAGCTGGGCCCTCGGACTGTGGCGCCGCCACACGGGAGAACGTGAACCATGGTGGCGCCTCGGATCTGTGACGCTTGAACGTATTCATATGGTTCGCATGAATGCAGGCCCCGTAGGCGTGCTTATGTGGCCTAGTGGTTTTCCTTCGTATCGCCATTTTCTTTTTTTTTCTTCTGTGTTCGGCGGTGCAGTCGGTTGTACCCAGGTGCCGTGGCGGAAGCCGCGGTGCTGGGCGCCGATGCGAAGAGGTGGTCGAAGCAGTGGTCGGCGAAGCGGTGGTCGAAATAAAAAAAGTTGTCGCAGTTTCACCTGAAAGGTGAAGCATCAATTGCGATAGCAAATTTGTAGAGAGCTATACGGAGTAATGATATTAGCTTTATCAGCTGTATAAACTTGGACATGCAGCAGCACCGGCAACACGCAGAACTGTTGTCGACGCCATCGGCGTTTTGCCCGCGTTCGCTCAAAATGCGTGCGGCGTTCGGTGACTGTTGCCGGAGCCTCTGATCATAGCCTCCTCGATACTCTGTGCCTGCCAAACGGCGCTCGATCGGCCGTCGCTTTCCCCTCTCCCTATTGGTCGTTTCCACCGAGAGATGGCGCCACCGACGTTGACTAGCTCATGACTCCTGCCGTGTGCCCGCGTCTCCGTCTCTCCGTTACCTCCAGCTGGGATCGCAAGTCGGGTGCATTGTTTTTGTCGGTTTTTCTCGTGCAGTACGGTCAAACCTCGCAACGTTGGTGCGGTCCACGCATTTTAAGCCTTCTTGGGTGATCGTGGACCTGAGCTTAACGCTGAGCGACCGGGATTGCTAGATGCTTTTGACGTGCGATCACGTTATTAAAAAAAAAAGAAAGAAAGAAAGAAAGAAAGAAAGAAAAAAAAAAACCTTCGAAGAGGCCACGCTCTTTCACAGACATCATGTGCGGGTTAAGCACCGTGAACTTCTTCACGTGGATACATATGTAACTTCGAGCAACGCATATATAGTGACAGAAGCGCCCTCGGGATTTTGTATGTCTGAACTGTTTGCATCTCGGGATTTTTTTTTTTTTGTATGTCTGAACTGTTTGCATCTCGGGATTTTGTATGTCTGAGCAGCATGCATCGTATAACAAAGCGTTTGCAATAAAACTATTTGCTCGCATATTGCCTATTCAAGGCATGTGGCGCTCTTTCTATAGGTCCTCAAATATTTGTTTCTATTTTTCCTGGTCGCCAAGGCACACGGACGTGGTAGAAAGTGCGAAGGTTTCTGGGTATAAATATTCACGTCGGCCACAACAGCTCACCTGATGCAAAAGAACTTGGGGAAAACTTGTCTGAAAGTCGTAAAAATCGTATGCTACTAAGGTGCGACGAGGCCCGAAAGACGGCTCACTATAAGAATGAAGGAAGAAGAAGAAGGACGGCTCACTATAGAGCAGCGTCGCAAGCAGTTTTTGACAAGATATAGCTGTAAGAACGCTTGAGACTTGCGTATTCTCTGCACTTTACTACGATAACTAAGAGCGTATTAACCACAATAAACAAACTCGGGCTTTTTTTTTTTTTTTTGCTACGTGCGACGCGCAATCCACTTTGACGCTGCAGTTGCTACAAGTGCGCTCGCACTTTCACAGACTGTATTCGAGACACTACCATGGTGCTCTACAGCGTTATAAACAAGGCTGTGGTCACCCAGTGGATCGTTGTTCCACCATCGCAGCAATTAAAACAGTCGGCGTCGCGCCCGCCGCGCAGACGGTAGGCGCGGTGGCACTCTACGTCGGTGGCGCCCTCAGCAAAATGAGCGGCGGCAGTTTGCAACTCTGCCGACGGCGCCTCCCTATTGTTCTCTCGGCGTCTTGACAGGCACAGAGTTTATCGAGGAGGCTATGCTCTGATATAAATAGGCACTTGGTGCCGCAGCTAAACGTCGCCTCCCTTCCCTCCCCCTTCCCCCCCTCCCCCACGGCCTCTCGCGCATCGGAAGAAGGCGCGTTTGCTCTACATATATGGTGATTGTAAAGGAGGAAAGAGACGCCTACTTCTCCAGCCCTTAAGGAAGCACGGCGCAGAACGCGCGTTTGTTCTCCGCCGTGCGTTCACTCCCCGTGAAAGAGCGCGTCTCTCGCGCCCTTTCACTCGCACATACAGCGTTCGGGCGCGCCACGATTTCATCTCCATTGACGTCATACGGAACCTCACGGCGACGGCGACGGCGACGCCGACGGCAGAAATCTGCTTTTGAGTGTCCATATAATTGCTATCGCAATAAAAATACTGCTCCAGTCAGGTAGACAGCTCCCTCCCTGATAGTGAGATTATATTTGGATCATCAAAACAGAGACGCGTTTATTTAGGAATAGCATCGTTCCCTTAACAGCAGCCACAGTTGTGCCTACACGTCAGGCAGGTGACCGTGGTCTGCATTTTCCTGTCCTTGGGCTATTCCTAAATAAACGCATCACTGTTTTGATGAACGACCGCCGCTTCGCGTCATCGCCCGGCACGGCGGCAACCGGGGCACAAAAAGATCCGAGGCGCCGCTGTGGTTCACGCTCTACCGTGCGGCGGCGCCACAGTCCGAGGGCCCGGCCAGCTGCCCTGGAAAATGAATTACGCCACCGCGAGAGGAAACTTCAAGGCGCCGCCTTGCGTACATTTATTTTTATGAATTAAAAAGTCGCCATCGTCATAGCCTTGATGACGCGCAAAGTCATTTTTATTGATTACAGTACAAATGTAGTAGTGAGAATTAAGTGCAAAAAGTCGCAGAAAGTTTGCTAGTTTCAACCAATATTATTTCAATATTATTTCAACTAAACCTGTCTTTCGATGGGGGCGAAATGCGAAAACACCGGTGTACTTAGATTTAGGTGCACGTTAAAGAACCTCAGGTGGTCCAAATTTCCGGAGTCCCCCACTACGGCGTGCCTCATAATCAGAACTGGTTTTGGCACGTAAAACCCCATAATTAAATTTTTTTAACCTGTCTTTAATGAAAATGATGGTTCGAAACACAAATGACAACACCACCCAAGAGCAATGCAAATGTGATGAGCACGCGTTGTGCACAAAAGATTGTCATAATGACGTTTACGAAACTGCCCTTCCTGTGACGCTCCTCAAGGAATATTCTTTCTGCCAATCAACAAGCTGATATGCCGGCTATCTTGGAAAGCCACCACTGCAGTGCCTAGAATATAAGTATATTCTAGGCACTGTACCACCACATATTCGCAAAATTGCAGATGCATTGCACGGGCTTCTGCACGCTACCGTCCAATTTCTTTTTAAAGTGCTAAAGTCGCAATATAAGTGCCAAGGACCACAAAAAAGTATTAGTCAATGAAGTTTGCAGCCCCACGTCATGTTTCGTCATTCTGATGAAAACGCAAAATTAAACTGCCGTTTCCCGGCAGAAATTTTAAAAGATCTGACCTCTGGACAGCCAATGAGAGAGTAAAGATGGCGGATAATGGCGGCCGTGCAACCGCCATGCGTGTCGAGAATAGCACTTTATGTTTACAATTCGGCGCACGCTTTTCCTTCCGCTTTCGCACTGCCGTCTGCTCTGTCATGCGTCAGCGTTTTCCGCAAAAAAGCCGTAGCGCCGTCTGCGGGCGGCGTTTTACTCACCGGCGGCACAACGTCACCATGAGACCATGACGTCACCACTCCTTGCTCGGGAGGGCGGGTGATTTACGGTACGCGGATGAGCGGTACGCGGACGCTTCAAACGCAATTTTCTCATAAAAGAAGTCTTTTCTTGGCACGAAATAACCGTTTCAATGTTTGTGGGATCGTATTTTAACATTCCACGTTGACTTAATATTTGCTTTAAGTGTCCCTTTAAGTGCGAAGCACTTCCCGGGCTGTCGGTGGTATCCGTAGCGTGTCTATATTACGCTCAAAAACTAGTTCTCAAAACATGATCAAAATAAGTGCAGAATTGATCAAAACCGGTTCAAAATAAACGAACATGATTCAGAATAACGTAGAAGACAGGAATAATCAAGCATTAATCAAATTAATTAGCAGAAACTTGTCAAAAAAGTTGTCGCAGTTTCACCTGAAAGGTGAAGCATCAATTGCGATAGCAAATTTGAAGACAGCTGTACGGAGTAATGATAGCAGCTTTATCAGCTGTATAAACTTGGACATGCAGCAGCACCGGCAACACGCAGAACTGTTGTCGACGCCGTCGGCGTTTTGCCCGCGTTCGCTCAAAATGCTTGCGGCGTTGGTGACTGTTGCCGGAGCCTCTGTTATAAATAGGCACTTGGTGCCGCAGCTAAACGTCGCCTCCCTTCCCTCCCCCTCCCCCCCACGGCCTTTCGTGCGTCGGAAGAAGGCACGTTTGCTCTACATATATGGTGATTGTAGAGGAGGAAAGAGACGCCTACTTCTGCAGCCCTTAAGGGAGCACAGAGTTTGTGGAACTGAACGGAATCTCCGCCCATCGCTAAGCGCTCGTCCCTAGCAGGCCATCGCCTCCATCACCAGCCTCCTCCATGATCGGATGAGACTCTTGCTGCTTCTTCTTCTCTTCCCTTCCTTTCAACATCTTTATCTCCTTTATCCCCTTCCCCTGACGCTGCGCCGTGCTCCCTATTGGGCAGCAGAAATAAGCGTCACTTTCTTCTTCAATAAAATCACTACTACAGAGCAGAACGCGCGTTTGTTCTCCGCCGTGCGTTCACTCCCCGTGAAAGCGCGCGTCCCTCGCGTCCTTTCACTCGCACATACAGCGTTCGGCCAACCTTTCCCTTTCCCTCAAGAACCACTTACCGGTGCGACGCGACGATTTCATCTCCATTGACGTCATACGGAACCTCACGGCGACGGCGACGGCGACGGCGACGCCGACGGCAGAAATCTGCTTTTGAGTGTCCATATAATTGCTATCGCAATAAAACGTTTCCGAAACGCCAGACTGGTACCAGCGCAGCGCAAGAGAGGTCGCCACCACCTCACATGAGTTCGATTGTTTCGCACTTCTCCAGGATTCACGTTAGTGGAGTTGCATTAGCGCTGGATTTGAACTACACAAGTTCGAATTTGACCAGAATTTGAGGTACATTAAGCGCTGGATTTGAGCAGGATTTGAGCTGGATTGGAATTGCATTTGATTTGGTGCGCAGAATGATCTTGAAGTCGTTCTGAGGTAGCGGCGGCACGTCTATCGGGGCGAGCTCTGCGCGTTCGATGCGGACGCGTCGCGCGTCGCTCGATCGATTTTTCTTCTTTTCTTTTCTCCCGTGTCTATGCACCGCATTCCGTGTGCCACGCGCACTCCCTTGAACCTCTTTCTCGTCGGCGTCTATGCTCGGCACGTGTAGGAGACGACGCTACCACTATACTTGAAACAGCCGTTTCAACACTCCCGGCGCGAGATGTGCTAGGGCCGCATTTCTAGAGGCTACAAACGCTGCACTGGTCACAAGACTACCTGGCCGTTCGACAATCTCAAGCGACAGGCACGAACCACCCCATCATCACAAGGAAAAGCCTCCATTACTTTTCCCAGCTTCCAGCCAACTCTTGGCATAGTTTCATCTTGTATAATAACTATACGTCATTTGTCTTTATTTGCGTTGGAGCCATAAAGGGTCTATTATGGGCGTTTCTGAGCAAAATAAGATACTCTTTATACCACTGCTTCTACAAGCTTTCTTGAATTTTTTGCCATTGAATCCACGTTTCAAGCAGCTCAGCATGTGTCGTGGGTTCTACCTCAAATGTTTTTAAATTTTACAAGGACAGTGACCCTCCGATCGTTCAAGAAATGAGCGGGAGTTTACACTTCTGGTTCATCCGGTGATCCAGTGTATCATTGGTTCATCCGGTGTATCCGGTGTATCATTTTAATTGCATCAATTTCCACAAGAGTGCCGTCAAACTGACTCGGCAGTGCAAGTTTAACCATCCTTCGTTGTGCACTGCAGCTGGGACTTTGATGGCCAAAGACGAGTATGCATAAGTCTACTTCATGTATGACTTCGAGCTTCAGTTTTCGCGATAGTTCTTGGCTAAGAAAAGTACGTTGGCTGCCGCTATCAAGAATGCCTCGTACATAGCAGCAAAGATTGCGGCCCGTCATACATGCTGTGAATGTCTGAAGTAGAATAGTAGCGTCAACTCCACAACGGTTCTTGCTGTCTATACTTGCATAGCATCCATCGACGCACTGCTGAGAGACTGCTTCGGTTAAGGAATAACCACCTGCGATCTGTTCTTAAAACATAGATGACGCATGTCTGCCGGCGCAGTGGGTGCAACTAATCTTGCGGCGGCAATGCTGGGCTCGATGTCCCTTCGTAGTGCATCGGAAACAGCTGTCGCTTGCCATGAGCAGACGCCTTTTCTCGTTGTGGTCCGAGGCGGAGTAGCACTCTGACGTTGCATGATGCTTCGCGCAAAAGACGCACTTTCCAATGGCACTGTTCTTAAGCACTGCTGCCGATGAAGCTGGTGTCTTTCGGCGACCGAATCGGGGCATCCGGTAATGTCTGCTGGAGACCTCTAGTGGACCGTGTGCTGTTCTCTCCCTGCAGTCAACCTCGACACGAAAATACTGCAGCAGATCTTCGAGGTCTTCCTCCACTGTTGGCCTTAGATTCCGATGGTTATTTGCCTTAAAGGGCTCCTAAACCACACAGTGGTCGAAATTTAATTGTTGTGTTGCAGTTATGCACGAGTCTACAACGAACACATAGCCGCGAGAATTTTTCGAAATGGTGGCGTAATAGCGGAATTACACGCGTTTGATTGTCGAAACACGGCCCTCACTCGTTTCGCTCTTTCCTTTGCTACTCTCCTCGTCGGCTGGTCTCTCCTCCTCGCCGAGTGATCCTCCAAATGTCACATGATATACGTCATCGCCAACGTGCTTCTCAATACACTGTCCACTTCCGGTTAAGGCACGTCCAGGCTAGCGGCAAATACACCAACGGCGAACCAGCCCCCAGTGCCGTAGAACGTCTGCCGCGCGAGAGGTGTCCAAAGTACACGGCATTTCGGCCGGCGCACCGCCCACCGCACGACCGACAGGCCAATCGACTAACGCAAAGCTGCGTGCCTCCGCCACCGGCGACGCAAACATCGGCTGCAGCTTCTGATTCAAACAAAATAATTTCCCCTAGATAAAGTGATGCGTAAATTGTAAATATTATGAAAAAAGTTGTCGCAGTTTCACCTGAAAGGCGAAGCATCAATTGCGATAGCAAATTTGTAGAGAGCTATACGGAGTAATGATAGCTTTATCAGCTGTATAAACTTGGACATGCAGCAGCACCGGCAACACGCCGAACTGTTGTCGACGCTTTCGGCGTTTTGCCCGCGTTCGCACAAAATGCGTGCGGCGTTGGTGATTGTAAAGGAGGAAAGAGACGCCTACTTCTGCAGCCCTTAAGGGAGCACGGCGCAGAACGCGTGTTTGTTCTCCGCCGTGGGTTCACTCCCCGTGAAAGCGTGCGTCCCTCGCGCCCTTTCACTCGCACATACAGCGTTCGGCGGCGCGCGGCGACGATTTCATCTCCATTGACGTCATACGGAACCTCACGGCGATGGCGACGCCGACGGCAGAAATCTGCTTTGGAGTGTCCATATAATTGCTATCGCAATAAAACGATTTTTATCAAACCTGAAACACGAACGAAAGCTCCGATACTTGTCGAGCCCAGCTGCAGTGCACGGCTACCGACGGCAGAAGACCGGCTAATATGTGCTCGCATCGCAGCCATATAAGAAGAGAATAAGCGTATTCTCTTCTTTGCGTACAATTATTGCGAAGAGCGACAACGGTAAGAAAACATTACGGCTTGTGAGCGTCGGCGATTCATTCCGAAGCGTCGTTCGCTTTAGCTTAAGTGAACCGGAGAAGGCCTAGCGACGATATCGGCGCCGTCGAGCGGTCGGCGGCGTTGGCGGTGAGGCTACCGCACAAATGGGTCGTGATCTCATCTTCTCTACGGCAAGGAAATCTCGCCGTTCGCCAGGAAAACCACCGTCGAACGGCCGCCCGCGAATGTCAAACAGCATGCGGCGAGTTACCGTACCGGTAACGTGGACGGGCCGACTCAGCGCTTCTCGGCTACCCGCTGTTGCTGCGGTTCCGGCCCGTGTTTATGCGACGCGTGCCGCTATAGACGCTGCCTTGCGCGCACGTCTAGAAAAGCCAACACTGTCGTGTCTCTGTTCGCGCAGCTAATCTGACCGCTAAGCACGACTGTGTTCGAACGTGACTGGTTTGGCACTTGCATTGCGGGCTGTAATTACCGATTCGCAAGGGCGGACAAGCGAGCAACACGACGAAGAAGAGTAGGAAGCGCGCGTACCTGCTAGCAGACAAACCGGAAGTCCTAGGTACTTGTTCGACCAATGGGCATCGTCACCGCCGTTGACATTACCAGATGCACCCTGCTGACATCGTTACGACCGCTGGGGATACCGGAAAGGCCAGGAGAGGAGGACGGCATTGTTTTTTTTTAATTTTGTGGCGCACCTGCGGCGCGTAGCGCTGCAGCGTTTGGCATCGTTGATCGTGACGGCATTCTGAACTCGATGCGCGTGTTTATTTGAAATGGCCAAAAATATCTGAGGTGGTTAGGGGCCCTTTAAGGCTTCTGTGTCTATGGTAACTTACCACGACATCTTGAGGGATGGCTTTCATTAACACTTCACCGACCATAGCTGCATATGATGATGCAGGAATTCCGAGACCTCTCAGTCCTCTCATAACGAAAAAAAAAAAAAAACTTTTCGCCTATGCTTTTCTGTGATTCATAACTCCGAGGCTTCTTAGGATTCTGTCAGACTAGTTATTACTTTTTGAAGGCGGAACAGTCACCCTGTCGCGTGACTGACCTGTAGGAAATCGTACATGTTCCACAATCCCGTGACATGGGTCGAAGAGCTCACCGGAGTGAGGGTACGCTGGTTCACAAGGTACTTTGCCTCGGTGATCTCGGCGTTCCCGAAACGTTCTTTGAGAATCTCAATGACACCCGTGTAACTGTTCTCGGTAGTAAGGATCCCTGCGATAGCCTTGGCTGCCAGGCCGTCCAGAAGAGAGCGGAGATATTGGAACTTGTCGATTTCACTGAGGCGGGAGTTCTTATGGACGTTGTGGCGGAACTGGCCCCAAAACGGCTGCCACTTCATCGTCGATCCATCGAACCTCAGCCGGTCCAGTTTGGGCAGTCTTGGTCCAAGTGGGTCAGTGGCACTCACTTGGGGTCTTCGCCAGAAGGCATCCCACTGGTAGGTTGTATTGGCGGCGGCTCTACACGAACACCTGTACCGGTGGCGGGAGGATTCATCATCGTCATCGTCATCATCTTCAACCTATATTTATGTCCCCTGCAGGACGAAGGCCTCTCCAGGAGATCTCCAATTACCCCTGTCTTGCTCTAGCTGATTCCAACTTGCGCGTGCAAATTGCCTAACTTCATCACCCCATCTATAGTTTTCTGCCGTCCTCGACTGCACTTCCCTTGTCTTGGTCGGAGGATTAGACAGCTCCAAAATATGGTGTCGCAGCAGTCCCAGGACACCTGCGACCTGCTTTTCATAGTCCAGTGAGGAATCGAAGTCAGCTGCGACCTCATCGTCGGACATCTCAGCAGGAAGCTTACCGCTGATCTTCGTGAGCTCATTCGAGCTCTTCTCGAGACGCTGAAGGATAGTCCGGAGCAATGCATGGTTTAACTCGTTGTATTCATTGAGGTCGCTGACCTCTTTTACAAGTCGCGTCTGCTTGAACTTTTCGAGCTGCCTGCATGCTCTTCAAGCGCTCCATGGCCCATCCAAGTCGAAGTCCTTCTCCCGGTTTTTCGGTACCAAATATAGAGGCGAGAGCCTTTTCGAATAAAAGAGCAGGCTTGGTCGTCGGGGACGCACAAGCCTTGATACAAAGAGACAATGCGTCAGCTCGTCTTCAGGGTTTCTTTTTCTTCTTTTCTTTGCTCCCGTGCCTATGCATCGCATTCCGCGTGCCACGCGCACTACTTCGAGCCTCTGTCTCGTCGGCGTCTATGCGTCGCACAGTGAAGCCAACGTTGGTGTAGCAGACGGCACTACCACTATAGTTGAAACAGGCGTTTCAACAGAGGGCTTTGGATTAAGTTTGACCACCTGTGGATCTTTAAGCTGCCGCCAGTGCACAGGAGACGGGCGTTTTGAATTTAATCCCTACTGAAATGCGGCCGCTGCGGTCGGGATTTGATCCCACGACCTAGCAGCGCAACACTATAGCTGCTAAGCCACCACGGTGGGTAACAAATAACTAAGTGTTTGTATTGCGCGACACAATTGTTGGCAAGTGTGCCGGCTCAACACGTGATAATGTTGTGGCAAACTGTAATGTCTTTCACCGACCATGCTAGCCGGGATCAACGCGTGCTATTCTGAAAAGACAATGGGTGCGACATCAACGTGCGAATAGGTATTTCTCATGCGCCGCCATAGTCGCCAGCGCGGCGAACACTTCCAGAAGAGATAATGAAGAGACGTTAAGAGTATTGATGTAGAAAAAGCAGGGGAGAGATTGATACCCCCGGATCTGTTACAGGAATAAGTAGCTGTACTAGGAGAAATATGCTAAAATGAAAATGATGTATAGAATACCAAAGTAACTCAAGCAGGCTAGGTGACTATTCGTCACGGACCCGTTTCAAAGGGGATGCCAATAAATCATCCTCATCATCGTCATCATCATCCGAATGAAGCATGCTTACACAAATGCCGCAAATTGAACAGAAGGTGAGTCGCCACTGTAGCTTGTTTGGCAGACCACCGGACACGTCATGCACAAGTTGTGTATATGGCACTCACAGGTGGCAACGCTGCGACTCCTTACACACTGGATTGTATTTTCTGTTCTTAATTTGCAATATATCGCAAAACTTTCAGTCATTATGGAAAGCTGATTTTGGTGTTCAATATCTAACAGAAAAAAAACTTTTTTTGCCTATGCTTTTCTGTGCTTCATAACTCCGAGGCTTCTTATGATTCGGTCAGACAAGTTATTACTTTTTGAAGGCGGAACAGTCATCCTGTCGCGTGACTGATATAGTGACCACATGCGTCGCTTCGTCGTCCTTTCAGGACCCCCAAGCCATCTGCAGAGCACCATACCTGGAGGTACCAAGCAGACCATTAGGGATAAAGAGGGCTCTCGCACAGAACCAGAGGGCTTAGGGACGTCCTTGCATGGCACTCAGGACTGGCATATACCAGGTGACATTGGTGGGGTGGGCAACCCTTCCTCATCGCAGTCATCGGCCAGCTCGTCACCGCTTCCAGCCGTGCCCTTCAACCTACGGCCAGCGGTCACCGTGGATGAGACCGTACCTCTTTTCCCTTCAGCCGCTGGGAAACTCGAATCGCGACCGCTTGAATCAGCCTTACAGGAAGTCTCGAAGAGGTAATGCCCGAGCGCAGTTGCTGATAAGTCTAGAATTACGTCACTCCTGTTGTATTCGAAATATATGCGAAGCGCAAGCCTTCCCTTAACGTCGAATCATTTGAGATTTGTGGCTCCCCAATAAGCACGGCCATGGGTATTTGCGCCCAATGCGCTGGTTCTCGTCATAACGTAGAAACTACAGCAGTATCAACCTTGTTTAAGGCTTAGTAGACAGAACACAGGAATGCCGAGTACTAATGGCTTCCTTTTAACCATTGAGGAATTCTGGGGTGGTATTCTGTTGGGAGTCCACCGAGTCCATTTCAGCCGCTGCTGATTGGCTGGAGCTGCACGAGTGAGGAGGAGACAGGTGTTCCAAGCCAGTCTCCTTCTCGCTCGTTCAGCTGCAGCCAATCAGCGACAGCCAAAATAGACAGACCACTAGGTGAGCTCTTACAGAATACTGATGTCTGCCTTGAGCGAGAGAGGTAGGATAACATGAAACATGTCCATTCCCGATCTCTCTGTCTTTCATTGCTAAGCAACGAGCAACGACAAAACTTTGAATGTGTATAACTTTACTTGGCTACATTTCGAAGTTGGGCGATAGCGGGTATCTTGCCAGGTAGAAAGGGCACGTGCTTTCCGCGAGGGCTATCTAATCAAGATGCAGGGAGTGTTCGTCGCCGTACACCAATGTAACCCTTCGATAGGCACCTGCTGTTACGCGATAGCCTTGCGGTGTCTGTAAATTTACCAAAATAAGCCGTCTACCAAATTATGACTATTTCATGCCGATATCATCAAAACCGGCGTCAACGCCAGAAGTAAGCTTCGCAAGTAATATTAGTGTATTCATTTGATTTATATCGTCAGTATATGCTATTTGCAGATTCTGAGAATGTTGCGGCTTGTGAGACGAAGGGATGGGAGACTTGAGTAGGCGGAGATACAAAGGAGTCTTTAAACGATATATACAGGATATAGCAGAGAAATATCATTCACAGCAGAAAATGTAGCTGCAAATGTAGACCGATGACGTCGAATGGTGGTGACTATTTTTGCTAACAATGGATCAGTCTGGCTTTAAGTGCCCTTGCCGACGCAAGCTTACCGGTCCGTCGTGAGGTGGGTGTGAGGTGGGTGAGAAGAAGGTGAGGTGGGTGCGACGTTACCCGCGCCACATTCCTTCTCGTTAGGAAAAAGTAAGGTTTTGGAGGTTGATGCCCTTACACCTTTTTAAGTAGAGTGAGGCACCTTCGAGTCATTAGTACTGGGTGCGGGCTGGGTCCTTCACCCCGTCTTGCGCATAAGAAGGCACCTCGGAGCAATGCGGCGAAACTCGAGTCACCGCTATTAGGTTCGAAGATGTGTGGCACAACAACAATATATTTCGATTGTTTCTACAACAATTTATAAGCTTATATTGGTCGGTAGCAAGCCTGCTGTGGCAGTGTAAGTAGCAGTGGGCTTGTTATTGAACTGGAACTCCCTTTTGTATTCCTGACGGTGCAATTGCTTGTCTGCATAAGATACAGCAGAGTCCAGGAAACGAGTTTGTGGTAGGGGGACAAGAGAAATAAAAGATGGTGAAAACGTGAAATGGTGCTTGTTATGGGTTACAGCCACTAACGATGCCTCAAAATGACCTAGTCCTCAAGTTGTGCTCGCATGCTGCAAAATAAACACTGGCTTCCCTTATACACGTGAGGCGAAAGCGAAAAAAAAAGTTCTCGTTACCAGCTCATAAAGTATAGTTTATTGCCTTTGCCACCACAACATGTTTCCAGGTTGCAGGCATAAAAATTGAAGCTGGAATAATTAGGAGAGTCGCTGCCTTTTGGTAATCCTTGAGTGTATATGAGAGAAGAGTCGTAGTGTTTTGTTGTGGTAACAGTTCCTTCGCAGACGCTTTCCACTCTTGACGGGAGAAGGGGTGCAGTAAAGCCTTTCTATAACAAAATGTTAGGGGGATCCAGAATTTCTTTCTTATATCAGCTACTTTGTTAAAGCTCGACAAGTGTGGCGAGATGGGCTTGTTGGTTCACCTTGAATAGCTGTAGTTGAGCGCTTAGTAAAGACGAGGACCAATGAAAACACACACACACACACACGGACACACAAGCACCCGTGTGTCCGTGTGTTTCCTTTTAAGTGCGAAGTTTGAAAGTTTGAAAGTTTATTTAACATAAGTAAATAATACAATTAGAAAGTACACACTTTTGGGACCCAACAAATTTGTTAAAGGGTCCCTACCGTACTTTATGTGTGCGGGCTGTCGGCGTGTTGTGTGATCTTACGTTGTGGTCACGCGCAAAAACAGGGTAAAAAATGCAGAATTGATCAAAACCAGTTCCAAATAAACTAACATGATCCAGAATAATGTAAAAATATAGGAATAATCAAGCATTAAGCGCATCAATTAGCAGAAACTCTTGAAAATCGTGAAAACCTTGTAATGTGATCTCATGTCGTCGTGGTCATGCGCAAGAACAAGTTCTCAAAACTGGGTCAAAACAAGTGCAGAATTGATCAAAACCGGTTCAAGATAAACTAACACGATTCAGAATAATTTAAAACTTAGGAATAATCAAGCATTAAGCGTCTTAATTTGCAGAAACTCGTAAAAATCGTTTCCCAAACGCCAGTCTGGTACCAGCGCAGCACAAGAGAGGGTGCCACCACCCCACAAGTGCTCAATTCCTCCTCACTCCAGCGCTACTCCAGCAACCGATCAGCGCGCGCCGTGTGGCAAGAGAGAAGGAACAGGGCGTTATAAGCAGTTGGCGCGCTCCGGAATTTGCGCCATGAACGCCAACCTGCAGGCACGCATTGAGCGACAACGCTGGCTCATCACTGCTTCGCACTTCCTCGTTTCACGTTACTGGAGCTACATTAGCGCTGGATTTGAACTACACAAGCGCAGGAATTTTCGTCTTCGTCTTTAGTAAGCGCTCAACTACTGCTATATGTTATAAGTGTTGTTAAACCTCACGGCCAATATTGTTCGCAGTAGGGTGTTTGGTGTTGCGACGAGTTGCAGAGCGCCGCGGACATGGTGTGAAAACTAGTCTTTTGTCAAAGTTTCAATTCATAAGTTTTTAAGGGAGCTTCAAGCTTTGATGACAATTAAGACTGCGATGTTATGGCGATTAGTTCATTATAACCAGTTTTGTTACACCGGAGTTAGCCTTAAATCGACATGCTACCTACCTTACAGGTTCAGCGATAAGTCTTTATCAATTTGCTCAAGTGGCGTTCTAGCTTACTGAAATAAACCTCTAACCTTAGCAATTTAGGGATGTTCTTGCCTGCAAGAGTTGTAGAGATCGAATATGGTGGTAGTCTGACATCATTTAGAGGGTGGCACTCTTAGCCTACGCCGCTGGTGCGTTTCGGAACGGGTAGCTGGCCTACGCCACCTGGGCATCACACGGAGGCTTAAGCGGGCCCACGCCGTCATCTGTACCTTCTCGACAAGAGTTACTTCATCTTGAGTTGCGAGGACAAGAGGTTGGAAGGACGAAACAGGTCAATTATTCACATAGGAGGAATAAAGCAAACTTCTTTACAGCTGAAGTCGTACTCGTACTGGCAGAAGCGCAGAGTTCAGTACATCGTAGCACGTAGCTCCGTCTGACCATGGAGTACGAGAAATCAATCTGGAGGAAGACACTTGCTAGCACGCAAGATGTCTCCTTATATCCCCCCTTTGCTCCTTAAACGCCTAGGCCAGTGAAAGCGATGGTGGCCCGAGCGCCCGAAGTCACCGAAAACTCCTCCACCTTCAGGGCGAGGGCGTGCGCAGTCACAGGGGCGCATTTTTTCCACGTATAAGATATGGGAAGTACTCACAGACATAGGCGGTTCACGGGCCCAGAGACACGAAAAAACAGGTCGTGGACAGGGGGGTTCAAACTTGTCGCAGTTGACACATTTCGGCTCATTGAATGACCCAGAAATTGGCTATTTCTTTTGATGCTTGGCTTTGGAAGCTAGCGGCCGTAAGATAGCCGCGTAACACGCACTTTTCAAGTGGTTTCTTGATCTCGTCGTCGTGATCGGTCAAGCAGCGTGCATGAACCACCGCTTGACAACTACGTATTCTTGGTCAAGCGTACCCCACAATGGCGTCACAGCTAGTCTGTCCGGTGGGGCGTACTGACAGCTTCGCCACGCTAAAGCGGGTTGTTGCAGGAATTCGGCAGCGGCTCGAAGTTATCTGACCCTGCTGACCGATGGTAACGGAGCACTGAACTATCCGCGGCTTCTGAGTGGTTTACTGTACTGCTATTGTGAGGGTTCTCCGTTTCGATTGCAGGCCATGTCAGCTGCAATCTCCTGAGGGTGGGATGTACTAGCCTTCATGTAGTGTGCGCTGGGTGTATACTAAAGAAGCCCAGGATGCCGAAACTGTTCCGTAGCTATTGCACGTGCCTGTCAATGGACCCAGTCTGCGCGACCAGCATGGTCACCCCATTCCTTGACTTACACCATATCCGGCAGTTCCACCAAATTCGGTCCACGATTAAGCAATTTGTCTTGACGGATTCATTACGCCGTTTGCTATTTTTTAACGTCAGTGGGCGCTTACATAGCCTCTAGACACGAGTTCCCGTGAGTAGAAGGGTGCTGAAAAGGTCAGAATAATTCATCTGGTCCATAACACCGAGACTTCGCCTAGCTAGTGGATACTTATGAATATCAAATGATGCGACATAAACTATAGGACAAACGGATACAAACAATGTACGCCACAAGCACCGCGGTCCTGTACTGTGTATTTTCTTACAAGAAAGAAGGCGTGCACAAGGGTGCCTTCGCCTTTACGCTTGCTTCAGTTCCCACCGTTGCATCGTTTGAAATAAAGTTTTTCAACGAGCGTGCGTGTTTCGTGTCAGTGAGTGTTTCAATCGTTTAAAGACGCGAGCTACCACGAACTAGGGGAGCCATATGCTGTCGTATGCTGCGAGAAGCAACGGCCGGCCAAGCCAGAGATATGGGCAGCCACCTGTGTGTTAGGATATAGAGTCCAGGTATTCATAAATGTATATAGAGATGATGCCCCAACCTTGCTGCCGAGGTGAGCTGAGTTGTGTCGTAAGCCCAAAACACACCATTCATTTCCCTTGAGGACGGCGAGAGGGTCAGTAACGGCTACTTATTTGCTTTAAAGCGGGCACGGTGGTCGCCGCCATGTTGGGACATGGCAGAAAGTACCAGCCATAAACCGCTAATGCGGCAAAACGTCTGTCTGCTAAATAAAAAAAAAAGCGGCAAATACCACTTTTACATACGGGCTATAATCCGAGCCTGACTCCAGCAGGGCACTGACAGATCCAAGCATAGCTCCAATTAACATTGACGGTGAACAATTTCGCGATGGTATTTCTATGTCACTTTCGCCGTAAATTACGCACAGTAATGGTGCGTGCATGCTATGAAGCGCATTTCAGGAACGCGCGCATGACGAGCTAGAACCTGTATTTCTGAAACGTGTACGCCGGGCCCTTGAAAGGTAACGCACAACGAATACAGCGGCAACGATTCGCAGGTTCTGGACGATAATAGAAAAAAAAAAGACAAGTTACGGCTATCAGCACCGATCTCTTACCAGTGCCGTTCTTACCAGTGCCAGTGATCACTTTTTATATCTCTCTGCAACTAAAGGACAAGAATCAATATCAAGAAGCGACATTGAACAGGGCGTAATAGATAAAGCGAGTTTAGCAGCCCAAGTGCGAACAAAAGGCATCAGGGAGATAGGCGAAGACGGCGTTTTCGTTCTGCCCGCAATTCAACGATCGAACTCGCCTTATCAGGATGGCTCAAACCCATTACCTAAAGTCCCTATATAAGAAAAGTACCGCCATCCTTTGACAAAAGCCGCTTCTTTCTCTCCCGTATCTCCGATTGGACGATGATAGCGCGCGCTTTTCACTTCTTTATATTTTCTTTTTTTCCGCCTCAGAGCCATGTTGAAAGTCCTCTGCGCAGCCGCAGTCGCCGGCGGCGGCGGCTAGGTGCGCCACCGTCGAATTGGCTTTCGCAAGCAAAAAGTAAAGAAAAAAGCAAGCGCTTTAGGAGAGGAGGCGGCGGAGGAAAGAGTAGATGGCGGTACTTTTCTTATATAGGGACTTTACCATTACCTTGCGCAGCGCCTCCTCTATTTTTTCGATGCCAGTGAAATTGCTCCCTCTGCAATGGGAGCTGTTGGTTCGCCTTAGTTCAGTGAGTTGCCGCGATGTGACGCTATCTAAAGGGTACGACTGCTTGCGTCACGCGTGCGTCTGAGCGCGCGCCGCTGCTGTTCCGGGGGAGATGCGGTAGACGCTTCACCCGTCTGTCAGGATTAATTCCTCCGACTTCCGTCGTGAGGCGCCACCCAGACAGTAATCTCTTCCAAGACCGTAAAGCAGGGGCGAGCGCTAGCCGATGGGGGAGAGTAGAAAAGGGCGATAGGAGAGGGTGGTGAACGTGGAATCGGCCGTATCTAGCTGGCATTAAAAAAATAGAGGAGGCACTGCCTTGCGCATCGCAAGCTCATCCCGTCTACCAGTGCTAAGCCAACACCACCTAGAGAGCACATGGCCTACGCACTCCAATCCATGACTTTATGCTACCTGGCCCGAGTGCCATACAATCTAATAGGGATGCTCCCGCGTTAGCAACAGTGATTTTGACGTCACCGCTTTCGTCATGCCAGCTTTGGCAGTGGAAATTTCGGGCCGGTAGCATGACGTCATAGATCGGAGTGCGTAGGCCTGTGCTATCTAGGTGGTGTTGGCCAAGCGCCACTGCTCAAATGCTTACGGTCATGGCCAGCGGCCTACCCGTGTGACGGTTGGTATACATGCCCGCGATTGAAACGAAACTGTTTCTGTCGTTGCAGCCTGACCTGTACTTAGGGCCCACAACGGCCGCTCTCGAGCGTGACATCAGCGCAAGCATAAGAATCGCTAAATATTTGCATATTTCTTTGGAGTTGCTTTCAGTCCGCGAAGTTCTTCTCGCTCCGGCTTGGAACGCTTCTAATCCAGCCCTATTGATATGCTGCTTCCAGTTCAGCTCCATTTTATGGGGAGTGCCATTGTAGTTTCTGGAGCAATTTGCAAGTGTATTCATTTGTTTCTCGCGGCAGGTGTGATCGCGTTTCGTTCTGCGGACTCTGCCTCAAATTGTCGCCTACCGTATCAGGGCATAGCTGAAAGTGTCTTCTTTGAACAGAAGCACCGGCTGCACCGGTACACTTCAACCGGCGAGCACGGCTTCGCGTTCGCCCGTGGGGCCTGCTCCTCGCGTGAATGAACCGTTGCCCATCACGAGGGTCTTCACGGCGGGCTCAGCAACGGTGGGGCATGACAGCGATTCCATGAGCCCAGGTCCCTTTCAACGGCTCTTAAAGGTAAGGAAATTTGGAGAGGGCTTAAGTCTTGGGGCAGTCGTATGCTAAGATTTCAAGACAGTCATCATAAGTGGACGTCCTTTATTTCGTGACCAACCACGTCCTCTCTTTATTCTAAATCCTGTGATTCTGTCGCTTTCACTCGCTTCACCGAAGCATTCCTTCCAAAAACATTCCAGCATGGGCATTGGACCTGCAATTTCTTTTTTTTCAACGACATGTATACGTTGGAAATGTGGTTGGTTTAAAATTGGTTATATTCGTCGCAGAATTCTGGCTGAGCACTACGTGTCGTGCCCGTTGTGATGTTACCGGTGCTAGAAAGGTTCTCTGACACATGTACAGTCGTGAAATATATGCTATTTCGGACGGTGTATTTCATATAAGCGTACTAAATAAGATCTACGTGAAATAGCTCGGCAGCCTTAAGTTATGAGAAATGACGACCTGCGAAACGTACTGTGCAATCGGTGCTCTACTATTTCATATTGGCAGTGACCGTGGCAAATAAAAATAGGGCCCCTTCTCTTCTAGAGTCCTTCTCGACGTTTCAGTTTATTGTTATTTTGGTTTTAGGCCACCGCTCGCATGAAATAGTCGTTGTTTTCGGTTTCTTGTGTTAATGCCACTAACGGTATATTTACTATGAAATCTTTGTTTTTCAGGCACACTAACGCGTGTATGGAAGTGAAATCGGTTACTGACTTTGAATAGCTTTGCTTACAGTATGGGTAAAACAGCAGTACAGTAAAAATATTAAACACACAATTAAAAAAAAGCAACTAATGACAACTATCAAATTTAAATTGAATGGAATATGAATTACGAGATACGTCATAGTAGCACAAACATGCATAATAAAACAAGAAGCAGAACATCTATTAGAACTTAATTCATTGTACTTGTCGAAATTCTTTTCGGTTAGATTTGAAACGTGTGCATGGGTGATTTGTATGATCGCGGAAGATGTTATAATTCGTGTCCCAGTGAATGAAGAGGTTCGTTCTTTGCACTCTGAGTGCCACTGAAAAAGAATAGATTTAGCCCTAAAGACCTGCGCTGGGAGCGCATGGCGTTTGTAAATGAATGGGTATCCGTGAACTGATACAGAAACCATTGATTAAGCAGTTAGAAGAGTTCAACAGCTCATTCATTGGCCAAACCATTCCATTACACGCTAAAATTATTTTCAGAGGTCCTCATGGAAACAGAAGTCACAAGCCGCATAGAATATTTCAAAAAGAAAACCACAGTATTATTACCAATACAAGGATAACATTTGCATGATGGCAAATTGATAAGCATTCCCACATCGCATTCGTCTTTTGATTGTCGAAGGCAGCGCAATGAGAAAACTTAAAGCCAAATTGTAATTTCATGCCAAAAAATGAGGAGATAACCATCGCCGTATCACGTACGGAAATTGGGCAGATCCTCCGTCCTGTGAGAATCGAAGTTATGCGAAGCATTTTGCAGGTAGCTGGGTCGGTCGACCCTGTAGCGGTCGACTCTCTGACTTTCTCAATGACTTCGAGCTGGGGCTTATTGTAAAGTTCGGTCATGCTGAGGCTGAGAAAGAGCGTGGGCTTGCCTGCGTGCTCGATCACTGCGGACACGTTCCTCTTACTTTGCACCCACTAGTACCCCAGTAGCATGCCATCCTCGAGCTGCTGAATTAAACTTCTGAGGAACGGAATGTCCGAGTTGACGCACTTCTCGACGAAGCTTCGCACTGCGAAGGGCTTCTTTGTGAGCGTCAGGGGCCGATTGGACATGCACGTGGTGAGAAACTTTCTCTTGAAACACTGTACGTACAGAGGAAACCACCAGCCGGCGTTCCTGCAGCCGACATGCCCGGATCTTTTTATTCGTGCCACCTGGCTCGAATTCAGGTAGTACGCGAGAATCGGAGGTGAGAGTCGGATGCCATAGCTGGAATAACGACGATGCAGCGACCACGCCGGTAACACGAACACCCAGCAGCTGAAGTTGGTATGCACCGCCAGCCCCACGGCGTAGGAGGCTAGATAGATAGATGCACTCAAAGTGCCTGAAGTTAACAAAGAAGGCTTCGCATTAAAATTGTGTGGCTATAGCGCAAGGGCTGTCACCAGACGGGTCTGTCATTGACGGCACTATCAGCACGCTTCCAGAAGCACCTGAGCTATGATTATTCTTTATATTGCGTTCGTAGGTTGTAGGAAAGCGCCAAATAATAAAAAAAAAACTTGGCTGCGCGCTCTTCCCGCAGGCGAAGCCGATGCGAACAGTCATCTCTGCACAGCGAGCAATAGCGGAGGCCGAATGGAAGACGGTCGGCGTAGTGTGCCTCGTCATCGTGCTCTTGCTCGGAGCCGCCACGACAGCCGTGCTGATGGTGCGGCACACGGTTGGCACGAGGCCGCGCATATGCGACAGCGACGACTGTGCGGCGCACGCGCTTTGGTTACGCGGTCTTGTGAACCGCAGCGTCGATCCGTGCGAAGACTTCGCCGCATTCACGTGCGCCATCGCGAAGCCGTCTATCGGCTTCTTCGGCTCGGCAACCGATGAAGAACTGCTGGACGCGTGGTTCGCCCGGGTGGGCCCTCTACTGAAGGGAGCTGCGGGACGACTGTCCGCAGCCACCAAAGCGTTTGCCGCCTTCGGAACGTGCATGGACGAGGACCTGAAAGACGCCGTGACCGCCATGGGCCTGCTGCGAGACTTCATGCGCAAGCGCCACATACTTTGGCCTGATGCGCCGGAGGACAACGTCTCGCCTCTCGGCGTTCTTCTCGACCTCGCTTTCAACTGGCGGATGACCTTTTGGATGCACGTACAGCTGCAACGCAACGTTCTAGGTGACCGCACCGCCATGCTGCTTAGCGGCGGGAACTTCGTGAAGTTCTGGGCGTACTACCACCGGGCGGTTGTCGCGGACGACGCATACGAGAACTATTACAACAGTTTCGCGAGGCTTTTCGCACCCCCTGGCTTCCCATCGCCTCAGCCGGAAGAAGTAAAGAAGATGACCGTCATGATGACGGATGTTCTCGAGAAGTTCCTCGCCGTAAGAGAGCGGAAGCGACCCAGCCCGGCCCAGTTCCGCCTGCGAGACATCGCTTCGTACACACCGAACATCACTTTCGACACTTGGAAAACGGCGCTCGAAGAAAACGTGAACATTCCGCCCGAATTTACCGGCTCAGATGTGATCGGCGTTAGCGATACAGCCGTGCTCACTGCGGTGAATGATTTTTTCGTGAGGTACAGTCACGGCGAAATATTGCGCCACCTTGGGTGGTGGTTCGTGCAGACGTTCGCGCCCATGGGAAATATGTCTGTGCTCAGCGCATACATCAAACGGCGCGCAGACTCCCATCGGAGGAGTGTGTTTTGCGGAACCGAGGTAGAATCACTGTACGGAGCACTGATAAGCTCTCTCTATGTAGACGCCCTGCTACCGCACAAGATGCGCAGTGACGTTGGCGCGGTTCTGGACAACGTCAAAAAGACTGCCGTGAAGAAGTTGGCCGCAATCTCGTGGAGCGACGAAGAATCGAAGCTCACCGCTCAGGTGAAGATGGATCAGACGAAAGTCCGCCTGTGGCCACCTAAGTGGATGCTGACATCGTGGGGACTGAACGAGATGTACGAGGCTTTCGTGTCACGAGGGGACACGTTCGTTGGCTTCTGGCTTGACGGGTTCCGCAATCTTCGTGAGCTGAAATCAAGAATGAAATATGACGAGGCGCTCGACTTACCCACCAACTCGCTGCTACCGCTGTTTGACTACGACCGCCTACTGAACACTGTCGTGGTTTCGGTAGCAGCACTTGCCCCTCCGTTGTACTATGGGCATGGTACTCCTGCCATGATTTACGGGGGCCTGGGGTTCGCGTTCTCGCAGCAGCTCGTCAGGGCCTTCGACAGCGCAGGAATAAGGGTAAGTGCTTCAATGTGTATGTACATCAATGTACTTAAGAGGCTTCTAGATATTCCAGCTTTCATCTCCTAAGCAGTATACAAGATTTGAAGCTACCTGCGTATTGCAGAACCTGTATTACAGCGAAGCTGTTAATGCGACTATAAGCGCTCGAAAAAGTTATATGCGAGTTTTCACGGTTTTCTGAAAAACGTAGAACACTCATATTGTTTATGTTCAGCAATAATGTGGCGACTGTTTGCAGGAATGTGCAGACCAATTTTGAAGCGTTTGTGTCAATTAGTGGTTAAATCAACATTGCCAATATCCAGTTTTCGGCCGTATAGAGGCATTATATGAAATGCTTACAGTGTCTTTACTTCTCAGGGAGGAACCAAAACAGCACAGATCTTAAATGAAAATTGGGCCGGGCCCATTTTATGGGTGACATGGGCCTAAAGTGGAAATTGTGCGGCTTATTAAATTTTTGGGGGACGTTATTACTGAATATTCTATCTCCCAATTTCCAGACGTGAGGAGCGTAGTAGCTTTTCGAGGCCTGCTCGGTGAGCTGTGCCAGGCACATTATTCGTGTCGCACTGCCGTTAGATGACTTATCCCAATCTTCCTAGAGATTCCTGCGTTACACAAACTTTCCATTTAGTATAAATGTGGGGCATCTTAAGTGAAATGGGTCGTAAAATTTGAACTCTTTTGGCTTAGTTAGGAGCATTGCAATAAATTCTTTGTTTGGCGACAGTAAGGGGACAGATAATATGTGATGTGTAAGCAAATTTCAAAGTGGGTGGTAATTCTGTCCTTGGCAATAAATTACGCATGGAAGTGCCCTGAAGCGTTTAGGGTGTGCCTTACAAGCGGCTCAGAATTTATCCCGCTACCCTGGCATAACGACAAGTGCCCCCAACATCAAATTTAACAGAAACGCGCAGAATGCTGTGCAAAGTTAAATGCGAGTGTATCAAATACAGCCTTTGTAAGAACTTTCTTAATCAATTGTTACAAAGGGTCATACGGCCGCTATAAGTTAACCTTCCCAATATCCCGACATCACTGTAAGTTACCACAGGCTCATATTTCGTGGAAATGGTGTCATGTTAGGTTCAATGTTTGGCAGGATTCTCACGTTCCCGGCCTTATTCCGGGCCGGATATCCCGAACCCACCTTGGTGTCAGTCATTATTTGAGAGCCTCATAAAAGAGGTAAAAGCTGACCCGGCAGCCGCTCAGTGCGATAACACATGTCCCTGTGGGAACCCCGTGGCTGTACCCGTGGCTGTACCACCATACACACATGGGCTGTACCAGCGCCTAAAACATGTGGCCAACATGTGTAGTGTTGGCGTTGTTTTTTCAGCGCCACAAAATCTCGCAAGAATCTGCGGGTTGGTAAACAATGCCGGGGCAAAAGCTACATGCATTAAGGAGCATACCACCCGCTTTGTTAACTGCATTGTAGGGGGTGATCTATACAAGATTCCAGTTTCTTGTGGAAAATGCTATATTGGGCAAACAGGCAGATGCCTGGATGATCGGTTTAGGGAGCACCGGACAGCGGTAAACGCTCTAGCAGGCGCTGGCTACTTGGCTGACCACTGCCGAAAAAGTAATTGCTGCCCGTGTTTTCGGAACACGAATGTGCTCACACGGTCCGCCAGGTAGTTAGACAGGGAAATATTTGAGACGTTTTGCATTTTGAACGCTGCTGCTGAATGCGTAAGCGCGCCATCTTTGGCATTCACTGATAAAGAAGTGATGTACCTTGAGAAGAACCTTGTCAACGCTATGTAATGGCTCGTAGTGGGCGCTTATCGGCTTCATTGCGCATTTTGTATTCTGCTATGTGGCACGTTCGTTTATGCGTTTGTCTGCGCGTTGATTTGAGCATACGGTGGCCTCTTTGCATGTTTTTCTGAATAAGATTTGTCAGTAGAAGTATAGCGCTCTGTCCTGTTCCAGCTTTTTCCCGGTAGCATCGTTCGTGCTAGTAACTATGTCACAGCAATTGCATCAACCCCAACTAGCCTAACTATCTTCGTTAATTACCCCTACTTGGTTATATGCACAAAATTACATTGAAAATGTGAAATCAGGTTAAATTGAAAATTTCTGTCTCGGTTCGCCCCACCTTACCTGCATAAAGACATACTTCATGCAGCGTTTTTCTTGGCTGCTATTTCTGAAGTTCTTCTGTGTTTGGAAAAAACTTGTTTGTTGTTTCTTGTTTGTGCCAAATGGAAACGGTGCGGGCTGAAGGGTTTAGCGCGCGCCCAACACAGATTTGCATGTGCAATTGCGTATCGACAAATAAGGTCATTTCGAGCTCTATGCTGTAGAATCACTATCGTTTTGCAGCCTTCGGAACTCAGCAAATCTGAAATCGAATATGAAATCAGCTCTCAAATTGAATGAAATCGACAAACTGGTGAAGACGCCATAACCAGTTCGGACCCTGCGACCACAATTGTACGCGCAAGATAATTTCTCGAAATGTAAATTAATTATTCAAACAGCTATTTTTAACATGCTTCGCATTCATCTTATTACTGATCTTTAAGTATTTTTGAATGCATTTGCTCGAAAATAATATTTTCTCCAAATTCCCCGGATAAAGGTTTTGCATTTATAAACGTGTATTTGCTGCGACCATGCGTCATAAAGGCCGGTATTTTCTAGCGATGCGTCATGCTTTATTCTATACTAGTCTTATCATCCACCACTCACGGCCGGCTGATCCCGTTGATAACGTGAGCGGACCTGTCGCTGTGACCACTGACCAAGAGTGAAAACCAAGGAAAGGCATTCGCATCGGAAAGGCATCGGTAGAAAATACTGGCCCAGCTCTTCTCTTTCGTTGTCTTGTACAACAATGATTTCCCCAGGTGTAATTTTGGCATGGATGACGGTTTTTCAAGTAGTGACATAGTCCATTCCAACATCTTAGGCGTCGAGTCCACATTTGTGAATGTGACAGAGATCATAGAAAAGTGCATGATTCCTGATCTGTTTTCCTGCCGTGCGTGTTGATTCATGCTGGAGATTGAATAATTCTGAGAACTAAATTTTCGAGTGACATATACTTTGGCGCCTGAAGGACCTTCCATTCGGTATATACATTTGCGCAGATCGACCCTAACGGTGCCGTGGGGCGGCCGTGGGCGTCGGGCCGCTGGGTGGACGCCATCAGCAAGAAGGCGCGGTGCGTGCGCCATCAGGACCCGAAAGCCTCCACCGACGAAGACCTGTTCCCGGAGGATCCCCGCCCTCGAGGTTGCACACAGTGCCCTGGTTTCCGCGGTTGCCGCGGAACGGTTCTTGCGAACGACGGTTGACCTGAGCGAGGAGCAGGCGTTCTTCATCGCAATCTGCCACGCGATGTGCTATCCTGCTCGTCGAATCACTGGCGCCATAGCCGGTTTCGACTGCAACAAAGCGATGCGCAACTTTCCTGCGTTCGCTGCCGCCTTCGGATGCAGAGAAGGTTCCCCGATGAACCCCGCTCTCAAGTGCTCCTTCTTTCAGTGAGGAATTCATGTGCCGGAATGAAGCCTTTGCAACGGTTGACAAAACTTGAATTTGCCTGTTTCATAACATACGGAACGCTCGAAAGTGCCTTGACTGCTTATTTCAGAGGGACATTGAAAGCTTATTTGCCTGCCATTGAGGGCAAACTCCGAGAGATATATGACGCCGCAGCCCGTTGTTGTGTATGGGCTTTGTTTACTTAGATGCATTTGAGCGTTTTCGTGGACTCGCAATGTTCGGCGAATGGTGTGCTTCACACTAGTATTGATTTTGATGAGGCCGTGCAGTGACTTGCTTCGCAGTCGTCTTGTTCCGTGAAATACCGTTTTATGTTATTGGCCACTATTTTGGGGGCTACTCGATGGCCTATAGTGATTTACGACTGGTTTAACCACCATTGCGCCCACGCGCACGTCGGCTAGAGTTATCAGCATTGCGCTACCTCATTAAAGGCGATAAGCATGAGCTACCGAGGCAGCATCTATACACCTTCGTCGAGTGGCCTTGGAAACACTTCGCAGGGGTGGGTAACTGACGCTCCATGTGACGACCTGCTTGCTCTTGCGCAGTTTAATCAGCTTCGCGGTAATTAAACTCTTGAGTAAAACGTATTTTTGGAGTAAAGTAAACGGAAACGCACCCCCATTGTGTAAACTAAAAGTTACTGGAGTCACTACTACGAGTTTCTACTGCGAGTTTCAACTGCGAGCTACTACGAGCCATTTAAGACTACAGCTGGATACGCTCTATCAGATGTAACGCACGCGCAAGCGATCTGCCGAATCTCCGTGACGATTTCAAGACGCGTGCAGAAAAGACGAGGACCACAACGTAATCGCTTGGTGCGTTAGTTATAGCCGCGATAACACTGTGCCATTGATTCGAAGCGCATTGCGTTCTCTTGAGTTTTGCCCTTTCGTTTCGCCTTTGTCGCGTCTGTGCCTGAGAAATCATGTGACAGTGCTTTGGCTAACTGCAAGCACAGCGCAAAAGATGCCTCTGCAATCGTCACTTCTTCCTCTTGAGGCGCACCTATATATAGTAGCGCCCCATTAAGCTTCGAAGAGACCTCTGGTGTTTGCTAGGCCACCACAGCTTAAACGCGCAAGCTTCAAAAGCTATTTAAGTGAAGGCCGCCGCTCCGACAAACTAGTCAGTTCATTAAGCTTTGCTCTGAAGCTTTTCACTAACGCCTTTGATACAATCTTGCAATTCAACGCTTTCCGTGTGGTCACTCTGCGGCAGAACTACAGCTTTATCAGCTGTTCTTGGTGGACCTACACTCGCCTACAAAATATAGCGGGGCATGCAAGTGAGTGGCCGCGCACCCCGGAGCGGCAGCGCAGCCGCGCAGCGAAGCCAACCTGTGCACGCTCAGTGAGCCGCTATAGATGAGTTGCTTCATGTCGTCTGTTTCATTACGCCGGCCCGCCAACCCTGCGCTATGAAGTTTAGCGAGGTTTTCGTTAGGTAGCTTACTGTGTTCCTGGTAAACCAGCCGTGCGATTCTGTGCTGGATGCCGAAAGGCAGCGGTTTCAGCACGTAAAGCCCAGTACACTGTGTCGCACCCGCCATGGCAACGGTTGGCCTCCCGCCCTAAGAAAAGGTTCACCCGACGTCGTCGAAGAAGTACTATTTCTTTCTCTTGCTTCGTGTACGGCATGTCTCTTTCGATATGTGGAAACCAATTGGCATCGTGCCTCGAAAACTTGTATGAACATGCAATTTGTCCCCCGTATGATATACAAAATCAATCAATAAAAGTACCCTTGAGGGAAACGAAATGTGTTGGAAATGCTCAGGGGCGCGATCTTGTACGCGTTCCAAAATGGAACGGAGGCGGTCCGTCCCATCGAGCCGCACCCGATTGGTCAATTTGATCGTCACGGCTCAAATTGACCAATCGTGTGCGGCTCACGGTTCAAATTGACCAATCGTGTGCGGCTCGATGGAACGGACGGCCTCCATTCCATTTTGGAACGCGTAAAAGATCGCGCCCCAGGATTTCCTATTGGCCTTTATCGGCAACTGCTGATTATTTCTTTTTAATATGAAACATTCATTGGCTCATCCAAGACACTTTGCGGAAGGTATAGGTAGGTAACGTTCCTGTCACGCCTCGTTTTCACATAAACAAAATTGAAGTGTCCGTTTGGCGGGTCGACTGAGACGGGATCAAGACGACTGGCGCATGCGTCACGTCACATAGCACAAGCTGGAGCACGTGTGCGGGATCTAGTTTTCATTCGGCCACAGACTGGCCTCTTTCCCTTGCATCACGTGAGAGTGGGGGAGTATCAGTTCCTCCAACTTCCTTCACTCGTGGCAGCTCACAATTTGAGGCGCTGTTTTAGACTGCACCGCCTTCGGAATGAGGCCTACATTCCCGAGTGTTTCCTTTGTATGAGAACGTTCAAAAAGATTCTATGTGACATTGTACCCCTTCGGAATCGGCGCAGGTGGTAACGGAAACACTGCGGTATAGGCGAGTTCCCCTCTTGACCCTAACTTCGTGCCTTGTGTTGTCTCCTGACGGTCTGTTAGTATTAAACGGAAAACGTGCCAAAGTTAGTTTTCACGTCTCTGCTTATATTAATTGGGTGCATCCTCGCCTTCAATCGGCGTAAAAATTTCATCCGTCTCCACATTAAAGGTATCAATCATTGAAGGAACATTTATAACTTCCCGTCTGCTGCATCCGGGGTGGTTCTTAGTTCTTTTCGTTGTTGCGTCCACACTCTTCAAATAGAAGAATTGAAACTTAGCTGAAACGACGCGTTGGCGATCCAACGTCGCCCTCCTGGTCACGTGTATTTCGTTGCCAATTCGCGCGCGCGCAAGAAATAAAAAAAAAAAAAGTAAAAAAGTAGACGAGCGAAATTGAAGGCGGTAATGGAAGTGTAGCGCAAGAAACGAATGACCATGCCATGATTAGTGGAGTTAAGTGATTAAAGGGATATACTGTAGGACAGAACGGGAAAGTCGCAACCGAGAGTAAAGAAACTTCAACAGGTTTTCGTATCGGAAGATGTCACTGAAACCATTTTTCAAGGTGCCGTTTCCAATTGCTACCTGCCCTAGTCAGGCAGGGACAGTATATATATAGTTTACGGCTTTACCTGTGGTTAAATGCGCTTGAATATAACCCAAGGTAGAGCGCTACAAAGAAAAAAAAACCAACAAAAAAAGCCAGGCAGTATTTCAAACGAAACCGCTCTTATTAATGCGCTTTAATGCGCTCGTGCTACACTTTCGGCGTTTTAGGAGGAAGCGGAGGTCGAAATATTAGGCAAGAAAGCAAAAAGCGTTTCTCCTGCCTTTTATACACTCTTTTGCTCACCATGATTTCTGCCTATTTTATATATTCACAGGCGGCACCGAATAGCCTACTAAGTGGTGATTCTTCTTCTTTGCGGTGTCTTACGTGCCAAAACCAGTTCTGATTATGAGGCACGCCGTAGTGGAGGGCTCAGGATTAGGGTTCTTTAACGTGCACTACAACACAAGAACACGGACGTTTTTGCATTTCGCCTCCATCGAGATGCGGCGCCGCGGCCGGGATTCCATCCCGCGATCTCGTGCTCAGCAGCGCAACGCCTCAGATGACTGAGCCACCGCGGCGGGTAATTTGTGATTGCGGTACTGGTTTATTGTAATAACGTGCGAACTTGGGATGGTTGGCACATGTTTTTAGAAACGAGTAACAACGAAAAAAAAATAGGACGTGCAGACTGAGGCGCTGACTATCAACCAATATTTTATTGCGCAGACAGCAGTATATACAGGAGCTTGAACAGTAGGAGTGGGATGTTCACATACCAAAGTAGGAATACGTTGTCTGGAAGATAGCTTCCTGACAACGTATTCAATTCCTGAATACGTTGTCAGGAAGACACATATTTATTTAAGAGGAGGACAATCTACGTGCAAGATACGCGAGTTCCTTGGTGAGGAGCGATATGGAAATGCTGGTTTATTATTATTTATTACAATTTTGAACATGATGCCGGAGTTCTTACGACCATGAGCTGAAATTCTTACTGTGTATTCATGTTGTAGAAATAAACAATGTGCTGAGAGCGCGCCCGGGCACGCACGCACACATGCACAGACATGATTTGCTGTCAGCTATTAACGGCTAGCTTTCGGGGAAAAGCGTTAGGTGGGAGACACTATCGTTGTCTTTAGTTTTGTATTAAAATGAACGATATATAGTATCACTGAGTATTCTGCATGTGCACATCGGAGGTGGTTGTACAAATTCGCTAGTCAAGTATCATAAAATGGCGGCGTCACGTAATAAAATACCGCGATGTGGTTAAACGTCCAATAAAGCCGCTGCTTGTGAAACGGTGAGTACGTTATCGTGACGGTCAAATTTCAAGAAAACCACCACCGCTGTTATTGCAGTTGTTTCTGTTGTGGCATCACACACACACGGGAAAAGAAATGATTGTCTGCCCCAGGTCTACGCTGTCGGTGATAACTCCCGTGTAGTGATGCTAGTTGTGTGCTTCTTTCGTTTAGTTTTCTGTCTGGTGTGTGTTAATATTTGTGTCATATGCTCTTTTGTCAGCATTATATTTAGGGTTCTTCGTTTTTGGGTAAGACTTGAAAATTCCCGTGTTTTGGCAAACTGAATGAATATTACACAAATCGGTTTAAAGTCGGTTCCTCCCCGAAGTTGGCCCCTTCGTAAGGGCGTTAGGACCTAACTACAGTGAGGGGGCTCTTCACTTAAGCCATAGCAACATGTCGACGGGTAACAGCAGCGGATTCACAACCTTTTTTACTATAGCGAACTCTTCGGTATAGTATCATGGCGGAAAAGCCTTGGGCTCGTAATTGTGGGGTCGTAGGTTCGTACCTCGTTGTGTGATTCTTTTTTTTTTTTAAAGGCTGCTGCGTTATTTTTTCTCGTTTGACATCTGCCGTGCTTTTTGTTTTGTCCCGTGATTCACCAACCCGCCTGATACGGGGGGGTTTCTGCCAAGGGGAGCGAAGCGACCCATTGCGTAGCCCGGGGGCAGGGTGCTGGGGGCCTTAAATAGATGCCGTTACAAAACTGAAAAGCTGGATGCTTTTAAAGCGACGCTTTCTTTGCCGCTGCTGCTGCTACAGCAGCAGCAGCATACGTAGCAGCAATAGGGATAACAGCGATAGGGATAGGGAAAAGGTGACGCGAGAAGCCAAGGAAACGCTATTACTATAGGCACGGCAGCGGTTGCGGGAAAAGTGGATAAATTTAAATTCAAGGTGCGGTACGGTACGTTTCTGCTGTTTCTGAAAAGTAAACACCATGCAAATTTGTCAAGCGTGCAACTTGGGCAGGGCGTGCAGAAGCACAGCCGCATTAATTCTTCTTTCTGGGGTTTTATTTGCCAAAACCAGTTCTAATTATGAGGCACGCCGTAGTGCAGGGCTCCGGATTAATTTTGACCACCTGGGGCTCTTTAACGTGCACCTAAATCTAAGTACACGGGTGTTTTCTGCATTTCGACCCCAAAATAAATAATAAAGAGAAATGAAAGGAACGATAAATAAGGAAACGTCTTTCGCTGTCCTTCGTCGTCATCACCAGTTTTACGTCCATTATAGAGGAATTTGAGCTCGGCGTTGGCAAGCATTCTCATCACTTTTTTCGTTGCGGGCATTCGTCACAAGGTGGAAGCCCTCATGCTCTGCCGCCGCAGCGAATATTAGATGACTATCACTTTAAAGAAATTTTCTACTAAAATAGCCGCACATTAATTTAAGAAATTCTATTCACTTTCAATACTGCGCATTGTTAAATGGTTTGTACGAGATGTGCTGCCTAATTTCTTACAAAAAATCTTTGCCCTCGAGTATTCCGGCTTTTCACAAAGTGGACGATTATCTAATGTAGATGGTCGATAATTACAATCACTTTTTCTGTAGTACGCTTATAAAATACTAAAGTTAAACTACTGAGAATACTCGACTAAGCTACAGACTACACAAGGCTTCGCAACACAGCATTGACTAATGAAGCCTACAAAGAAATGTTGGACTTGCTTGAACCACAAAACGTACCAAAAATGACTGCTTGTCTAAGATCGCATTTCGCAATTGAGGCGTCAACAGTTCCTCTTTCTAACGTATGGCGCACTATATACTTACAGCCCAGAAGCTAACCTCTGAAAGGAAACATGGGCCTTGCTCATCCCACTTGTCTGATTCCTTCCCGCGAGGCAGGGGACGGTTTCAGGGCAGAGTCCATGGGGGGGTCATCAAAACATCCGCAAAAAAAACGGGGGGGGGGGGGGTCTCACTGCATTGTTATATCGTGTGCGCTGAAGTGCTCGAATTCTCAAGGGGCCCCGGATCCCCAGCCCCCCACCCCCTCTGGATCCGCCAGTGCCACCAGGGTAGACGATTGTCTTCGGAGGCTTCAGGTACGTACAGCATTGACATCTGCTTCATTGGCCTGAGGTTCGACACCCGGATTTCCAGAGAAGAAAAAGAGAAAGGCGTGCAAAGTGAGCAAGGGTACAAAATTGAATGATATTCTGCTGTTATATGTGCCCAAATCACCATGTAGTGGTTATCATGGCGGGTAGGTGGGCGGTCAACCAAACCAGCGTCCAACTTGTTACCTTAAATGGAGAAGGGAACGGGCTAACAGAGAAAGAAAACAATTCACCGACGATTACCATGCTCACTAATGCGAAGTTTGAGCGCAGCTGTATACGTGTTTTCAATTCGCGATATATTGGATGGCGCGGACAATCTGTCCCGTGCGGCACGTTGAAAACGGAGCGAAATGTGGCGCGACTGCACCGCTAATCTGGAAGTCGCGACAGCCAGCGCGTGGGTGACGCGTGGGCGCGATTCACAGCAGCCGCCGCAGACAAATCTATCAGCCGACGCGCGCTACTCTGGCGCCATCTCGGAGCCCTCCGTCGAGTGCCTCATTAAAGCTGCTGGGGTCTCACACGTGCTCTTGGGGCAAAGGAACGACAACACGGTAGTGCAAACAATCAAACGGGCATTTATTTCACCTTTCATACACTAATGCACGCTAGCCGAATTACTACCCATAGAACATTCACATGGGCGCGTGACAAATCAAGGCAGTCGAGCGAATGTGTTCGCCCGCATGCTAGACACCAATGCCTAATCGTTAACGTGTACGGTCACGCGAACGGTGGCGCGTTCGAACGATCCGTGTTCGTCCATACCGGAGTCCTGCTCCTAGCCTCGTCGACACGTCTCGCGAAGCGTTGATCGGGGCATGCTGGAACGTCCTCATCGCTTCACGACCCCACCTCCAAGAGGAAGCGCCTTCTTCATTTTGCCCCCGAGTAACCCCGCCGTTAGGTGGCGTTAGCAGCGCAACACTCGCGCCATCTCTCGCAATACGCCGCAACCACAACGACCTTCGCCGCCGTAAAGGCACGCGGTGAAGCCGGATTACAGGAGACGGAGAGCCATGCGGGGAAAACATCAGGGAACAGGGGGCGTGAGAGTCGCGCATCCCCACAAAGCAAATGATTTTTTCAAAGTGAATTGCATCAGACAATTCGCAAAGTATGACTTACACTCTAGCTGCACACACGATAACTTTGGATTGTAATTGGAATATACGACAAAACATAATTCTGTTATGAGGAAACTCAAAGAAAGAGCCCTTTTCCAGCGGGTGTTTCAGGTCTGTCTGAGTGGCATCGGCCGCTAGGTGGCGGTGCTGTTTTTGAGTGAGCACAGAACGGACCCACGAAAAAGTCCGACCAGCTAGAGGCTAACAGCTTCGCTGTAAAAGAGGAACAGGTTTAGTAGTGCGCGCACACAACATGACGCACTGTAGAATGACCAAGGAAAGTTCTCCAACGGTCTGGCTTCTGTAGCAACAGCAGATGCTGAAAACTTTCTCTGCCACGTGCGTCAGGCTTAAGATCCTTTTATAAGGATGCCGTGTTACTATTCCGTAGCTGAGTGTGGACAACAATTGCGCAAGGACGTTGCTGCAGCATCAGTAAGTTACAAATATCCATGCCTCTAAATTATTTTACGTATGCCTTACGCAAATCTGCCGAGGAAAAGTCGCATCATAAAAAAAGAAATGTCACAGTTTCGCCCTAAGGGCGAAGCAATGAATGCGATAGCAACACAGCAATGTCATCTACGAAGTAAGGTGAGCGGCTTTGGTAGCAATATGAATTGTAGTAAACATGAGCTGATTAAGTAAGCAGGTGTGCTGCGGCGTAAGTAGACCGACATGAAGAGAGACTCGATGACCACGAGAAGGCGCGTGTGAAACGGTGGTGTTGATGAGAAGCGCTTCCCGTGGGCAGCGCGTGCGGAGGGACACACCTGTAGCGCTGCACTGCCGATCCGGGCAGCATTGCACGTGTAGCGTGCGTTGGAAAATGTGGCCCGACTATTACTAACTGAATGAACAAGCGTGGTGTGAGCGCGCACAAACAAACATGAATAGATCACACTGAATGACTGCAGACAACGACTGTCAAAACACTGGCAGCAAGCGCATACGCCGCGCAGCGGGCGAAGGTACGTGCGGTCTATCGCTTTAACGGAAACTGAGTGGCGAATGCACGGCGCATAAAGGTCAGAGCCGTGTGGACGAGCGCGGTTGTTGGCAGAGTAGAAGTGCGCCCCCCCCCCCCCCCCGCTCCCTCCGGCGCTGGCTTCCCGCTTCCTTGCTTGCGCGTGGGAGATTGAGTGCGTTCGCTCTCCGTGATAGCGCGCGTCCCCGCACTCTTCCGCTCGGGCATACGGCGCGCGGCGAAGATGTTATCTATAGGGAACCTCACGGCGACGGCGACGGCGACACCGACGGCAGAAATCCGGTTGAAGTGTCCATATAATTGCTATCGCAATAAAATAACTACGCATAATACGAATACAGGATATAGAAAACTCGCCATGAGATAATAGTAAGAAAAAGGCAGTCTTCGGAAGCGTGATGAGCTTTAATCTCGCGGAAATCGGAGCAGTCGCATCACGCGCCACTGCGACCTGCGTCGCCAATCGAGGAACGACGCTTTTGCAGCAGAAGCATTGTAGCAAAGCTTTCTGGCTCTCGTCACACACACAATCGGCCCCAAAAGCGAAAATGAGCGGCATCGCTTGGAACGGGTGATTTACAAGCAGAGTGGGAAGAGTCAGGGCAAAGGCCAAGCGTGAGCGCCGTGATAGAATGCGCCGGCCCTTTGTGTAATGGTGGCGAAATTGCCGCTCGCTGGCGTTGCGTTCAACTACGCGACGCATGCGAATGAAAGAGTCAAGAATTCTCTCGTGTCGCCCAGCATTTCGTTGACAGTCGTTGAGGCCAGCAAAATTAACCCGGGCAGCAAAAGCATTTCCACGCTTAAAACAATTTAAGGGTGTGCGCTGAGAAGGAAAGCTCGTTCACCACGTCAAAGTGGCTTGAACGCACTAAGCATGAATTGTGCCACACAATACAGATATGTATATATTGGGTGTTTCTGCTAAGACTAGGTTTTACAATCGTATGTGGCAGATAGCACAATTATAATCCATGAGCGGGAATGCCCAAACAGGCGGGCACTATTTGGACGAGAAATGTAAATGCGTAATCGACTAACTAAAAAATTCCCAACTAAGTTTTAACTAATTATTTTACTGCACCTATGTCAATATACCAACTGTAGCCTGGGAGTTTGCAAGATAAATCCAATTGGAACGAATTCTCAGGATTACACGAGTTCTGAACTTTTATTTCCTGAACGTTGCGAATAAATATATAGGTGGTCCAGTTACTTTTGTGCTTCACTTCGTAAAACGGTGCGTTGTTAAAGAAACGTAAACGGAACGACAGTCCATATTTACAGCAAATTTTGTGGTGCACCTCTCGAAAATGACGTCATCCACAGAATTCTTTAAGAATGCTTTTCAAGTGGATATTCCTTGCAGTCTCGGGAGATGAAATTTTTAATTTGCAATCTGCGGCGCAAGTTAATTAGTTAAAGCTGAATTAGTTCATTTTTGTTAATTGGTCGATTACGCATTTTGATTTCTCAGGCAAGTAATGTACGCCTCTTCGAGTAGGCCTGCTCAAGGACGAGAATTGTGCTATCTGCCACAGACGAATTAAAAAAAATTATTTATGGTCTTCGCACAAACACCTGGTATATATTTTTTTGAATTGTGGGAGACTGCTCCGTTCTGAAAGCACTAGAAAGTCGTTCTGCCGCTAGATGCTTTGAGCCACCGGCGAGAACGTATTTCTTTGCGTGCAATGGGTTTCTTTCTTTGCATAATGACAGGCTAACGGCTACCCATCCGGCCTGAAGTGGGCCAAATATTGCCATTTCAGGCCATGGCGAAAATGCCGTTCCATATGGAAGTCTGTGCCCAACATTGAGAAAAATCGCTGCTGCGGTAGAAATCATGCATAAACTATCGATTACGATGATCTAAGTGAGTGAATAGCTTTCTTATCTCCGTGAGTGGTCTGCGGATCAATGAAATGCAGCGGATGTACTAGCAAGACTGAAGACATCTTGCTTAAAAGATTTCATATATTTTAATGAATCTATATTCATTCATGTTCGTTTATTTTATGCATACAAATATACACAATTTATATTCATTCATTTTAAAAACATGAGTCAGACAAACGAAGTGCCAATGAATAGCCGCTCCGTTTGTCTGTCTGCTATTTTTCTTCGCTGTGCATTGCTTGTGCACGTGTTTGCGCCTCCAGGCTGTACCTTTAATGTACCAACTCTCCCAGCAACAAGTTCTGCATGAATGAATTTATTGTGGAAGATGTGGACGGGTGACGGAAACGTTTTTCCGTTGAGAAATGAATGATGTCAATATACGTTTCCCTAGGTGATATCGCTACTGATGGTCCTACTGAAACCACAAGGAAGCACGCACACTGCATCGAAGCGGTCATTAACCAAGTGCCTCTCGAAGGAATTGCTTGCGCAGCAGTCGGAAATGGTTGCTTAGGTTCGTGTCGAGACCGATGTCAAAACCCCACGAGCAAGTGCGTGCAAGCGCTGCTGCAACGAGACTAAATGCATACGGGCACACACATGAAAGCTTTCATAAGTAAGCTTCCGTGAAAAAGCACCGATGTAGACGTACATAGTAAAGCGCGCGCGCTCACACGCGCGCACATACACTCAAGCCACGGGTACGGGCACTCCTTCTTCCCGCTCACGCATCTAAGCACAGAAACGCTATTCCTTCGTAAAAAATATGTCCGCTTTGTAGTATTATCATATTATACTCAACTTGAGTCGAATTGGTAAAGAAAGCCGTAGCGCCCCATTAAAGCCACCTCCTCCTCTCCGTGTAATATGTAACACGACGGCCGAAGTGTTCTGGCTCACCTGGTTCCCGCAGCATCGCCCGCCATTCTCGCACAATATTAGTATTGCGATAGCAATTACAGGTACACGCCAGGTGCACTTTTGCCGTCGCCGACGCCATGTCGAGTCATATGCCCTCATTTGTCATGTCATATCCCCTCCAGACGACATTTGACCGGTGTTGCATATTAACGCGACAGCGTTAAGGGCCCCGTGTCGCAGAAAATTCGGCGTCGGTGTTAAGTGGCGGAAATAATCATGCCGAACCACATCATCCCGACCCACCCCGACCACACAGGCCCTACGCGTGGGGCAAAGCGTTCGTGAGCAAAAGTTAAAATTGTCAACGTAAGATCCGTCAGAAAAATTGTAAAGTATGATTGTAAATGTAAGGTATGATTGTAAAGTAAAAATTGTAAGTATATGCGAGAAAAAATCCTGATAAGTGGCCAGGGATCTTTGAATCATATCGCGTTCCACTCTTAAAGGCGGACCTTAAGCGTCCTCCAATTCTGATGGTGTTTGGCTGCACTTTAGTTCTAGGCAACATTGAGGGGAATGTTGAAAACCGAGCCTTCCTGAATTTTGGACACGCGCGCGCTTCGGGGCCACAGCAAACAATTAATACAATAACAAAAAAGGTCCTAGGGGCTTCAGATTTTGATATAAGACGGAATAAATTGCTCCTGTAAAAATGTTTTTCCAGCAATGCATTTGTGTTTAAAAGTGAAGTCGACATTAAGGGGATCCGTGTAAGCTTGGTCTTTGTAACCTGGCTTTCCCAAGTTGAGTGTTGCAGTGAAGCCTACTCATAAAGAGAAATGTGATGCGAACGAAGCCCGATAACGCCATCGCGTTCCACTCTTAAAGGCGAAGCTTAAGCGCCCTCCACTTTTCTTTAAATTGCTCCGTCAAGCATACCGCGCTACAACCGTAGCGTTTTCGTGTGTCGCGAGTAAATTATACGCAACAAACCAGAAAATATCGACGACATCGGTAGGCGATGTCTTCTCGCGAGGGACACCTCGTAGTATTTTACGATTAGCAGTGCGCGTAATAACCGAATGGCGCGCAATTGTACGCGCTTTCGATCAGCACCCCAAGCCAACGTGCCAAAAAGAAAAAAAGGAAACGTCGTTTGATTAGCAACATATTGTTGAAGAGACGAGCCGCCGCGCGAAAGACGACGAAGTGTGTCTGTGCTCTTGGTGCGAGCGATTGTGGGCCTGGCTGTCTGGCTTCTGTGTAAATAGCCTGTAAATAGCCTCTTTCGTCTGTGTCCTTCCACACGTAACATTCTGGTGGAGGTTAGCGATCCCCGTCCTCACCACGGAACTCCGAAGTGGTCGGTACATCGAGCTTGTCACCATGCCCCCCAGTGACGAGACCGCCTCTGCAACGGCTTCGGCTCGCCCGACTACGCCTATCGTCACGGTTGCCCAACATCGCGACCCTGGTGTGTTCTCTGGCCTGGAGGGACAGGATGTTGACGAGTGGATCAAGCTCTATGAACACGCCAGTGCTAATAACAGGTGGGACCCAACCATTATGCTCGCCAATGTCATCTTTTATCTCGGCGGCACCCCACGCGTGTGGCACCAAACGCATGACGACGAGTTCACCAGTTGGGACACTTTCAAAGAACAGCTTCGGGAACTGTTCGGCGACCCTCTTGGGCGCAAGGTTGCCGCGAGGAAGGCTCTTGCGTCTCGTGTGCAGACCTCTACAGAGCCGTATGTTTCATACATCCTCGACGTCTTGGCTCTATGCCGCAAAGCTCACGATAATATGTCCGAAGCAGATAAAGTGGCTCATGTGCTAAAAGGCATTGCCGACGACGCTTTCAATTTGCTTGTTTTCGGCAACGTCTCGACTGTCGACGCCATCATAAAAGAATGCCGTCGCCTTGAACACGCTAAGAGCCGCCGTATCACACCCCACATCACGCGGCTACCCAACACTGCTGCTACGTCGACATGTGAGGGTCGACCGCGTCAGGCCACCACCTGTGACGACGTAACCCGAATTGTTCGTCGCGAGCTCGAGGCTGCCTGTTCCTCAGCTTTCTCCACGACGCCTCCTGATCCGCCAGCTACCACGATTGCGATGATTCAGGCCGTCGTCAGACAGGAATTTGAAAACATGGGTCTGAACTCCGTGTGTTCAACGTCTCAACCTAGCGTTCCCCAGTTCTCTAGTGGCCCTCCTCGCCCTCGGCAGTCCCTTATTTCTGCCTCATCTCGCCGCAACCCGTCCGAATGGCGTACCCCTGATGACAGGCCGATCTGCTTCCACTGCTGTCGCATCGGCCACGTCGCTCGTCATTGCCGCAACCGATGGCCACCTCCTCCTCGGACATACGCCACCGCTTATCCCCGCACCTTCGGACCTTCTGTTCCCTATGCCTCCCGCCATGAACCCACTGTCGCTGATGCCCCTGCTCCGAACCGTCGCTACAGCCGCTCGCCCTCACCTCGACGCCACCAGTCTCGTTCGCCCCAACCCCGTCGATTTTCGTCGCCGCTTATCACCTCCCGGATGCCGCCGGAAAACTAGACACTGCAGCTTCTGGAGGTGAAGCTGCGTTGTCGACCCTGCCCTCAAATCCTCTGCTCACGTTGCCTACGAACCAAAACCTTCTTGACGCTGACGTCGACGGCTATCCTGTCACTGCACTGATCGATACAGGGGCCCATATTTCCATTATGAATGCTGCCTTCCGACGACGACTCAGAAAGCTCCTCACCCCAGCGTCGGCACGCGTCGTCCGCGTCGCGGATGGCGGTACTGTCCCAATCGTCGGCATGTGTACGGCACGTGTCAGCATCGCCGGCCGCCACACTCCTGTCCTCTTCACCGTGCTTGCTCATTGCCCCCATGACCTAATTCTCGGACTCGATTTTCTTTCTGCACATTCTGCTCTTATTGACTGCTCTGCCAGCACCCTTCGCCTTGAGTTGCCGATTCTCGCAGAACCTCCTGATGAACCCCAGTGCCGCTTACGCCCCAAAGGCTTTATTCGCCTACCACCAAAGTCAATAGCCTATATTGAACTGTTGTCTTCCCCACCTGTTCCTGATGGCGAGTACCTCGTCACTCCTCTGCCCGACATTCCACTACAGTATGACGTCACCGTGCCTCACAGTATTCTTACCATTACTAATAACTGCACTCGCATGCCTATCTTCAACTTTGGATTGGCAAAACAAATTCTCCCGCAAGGTATTTGCCTTGCCAACGTTGACTGCCTCGGCGACCATCAAGTGGCAGCTTTATCAGCCGATGGTTCTTCCGAGCTTGGCGTGCCCCTCGCGCCAGCCTCGGGCGCCGATCCCAACATAAAGAAAATGGTTGCGGCGGACCTGTCCTCTACTCAGGCTGAAGACCTTTCCAAAGTGTTATCGGCCTACAGAGATATTTTCGACTTCGACGATCGCCCTTTAGGCCAGACGCTCGCGCTCAAGCATCGGATTCCTACTGGCGATGCTACGCCTATTCACCGACGACCATATCGCGTTTCTGCGTCGGAACGCCGAGTAATTCAAAATGAAGTGACCAAAATGCTAGATAAAGACATCATTGAGCCTTCTTCGAGTCCCTGGGCGTCACCTGTGGTGTTGGTTAAGAAGAAGGACGGCACGTGGCGCTTCTGTGTAGACTACCGCCATTTGAACAAAATTACTAAGAAGGACGTCTACCCGCTCCCACGAATCGACGACGCCCTTGACTGCCTTCACGGTTCCAGCTAATTCTTTTCTATTGATCTTCGCTCTGGATACTGGCAGATTGCTGTCGACGACATGGACAGAGAAAAAACCGCGTTCGTAACACCTGATGGCCTATACCAATTTAAAGTAATGCCGTTTGGGTTATGCAATGCCCCGGCCACCTTTGAGCGTATGATGGACTCCTTGCTCCAAGGTTTTAAATGGTCCACGTGTCTCTGTTACCTCGACGACGTCATCGTCTTCTCGCCAACGTTCGACTCTCACCTTGAGCGTCTAACAGCTATACTTGATGTATTTCGAAAGGCGAAGCTGCAACTCAACTCGTCCAAATGTCGTTTTGGCCGCCGCCAAATTACTGTTCTGGGCCATCTCGTCGACGCTTCCGGAGTGCAGCCTGATCCCGACAAAACTCGCGCCGTCCGAGACTTTCCGGTTCCGAAGACAGCCGCAGACGTTCGCAGTTTTGTTGGGCTATGCTCGTACTTTCGTCGTTTTGTTCAGGATTTCGCGGCAATTGCTAGACCCCTCACTAATCTTTTGAAGAAAGGCGTACAATTTTCGTGGGGTACTTCAGAAGCCACCGCCTTCTCTCGTCTCGTCACTCTTCTCACCTCACCGCCCATTCTCGCCCACTTCGACCCTGATGCCCCTACAGAATTGCGTACAGATGCCAGCGGTCATGGTGTAGGTGCCGTCTTAGCCCAGCGTCAGCGTGGCCAGGATCGCGTTATTGCTTACGCCAGCCGCCTCCTATCACCATCGGAGCGCAACTATTCCATTACGGAAAGAGACTGCCTTGCTGTTGTCTGGGCAGTTGCGAAGTTCCGCCCTTACCTTTACGGTCGCCCTTTCTCTGTCGTCACTGACCATCATGCTCTCTGCTGGCTCTCATCGCTCAAAGATCCTACAGGCCGGCTTGGTCGATGGGCTTTGAGGCTACAAGAATTTTGATATTCCATGGTGTACAAGTCTGGCCGCCTGCACCAAGACGCTGACAGCTTGTTGCGTTACCCCTGTTGACGACTCTGACTCCTCCAATACTGACAGTGCTGCTTCCGCTTTCTCAGTATCCCAGCTCCTTCATTTCGCCGACGAGCAACGTCGTGATGCCTACACCAGAGCACTCATCGAACGTTTGGAACACTCTCCGGCCGATACTACTCTATGCCTCTTCGTACTCCGCGACGGTACTCTATACCGTCGTAACCTTCATCCGGACGGCTCCGAGTTCCTACTTGTAGTCCCTAAACACCTCCGCTCAACCGTTCTAGAAGAGCTTCACGACGCCCCAACGGCAGGACACCTCGGCGTCTCTCGAACCTATGACCGAGTACGTCGCCGTTTTTTCTGGCCGGGCCTTGCCCGTTCCGTACGGCGTTACGTCGCTGCTTGTGAACTTTTCCAACGACGCAAGAAGCCTTCCCAGCTCCCCAATGGTTACCTGCAGCCACTCGACATCCCTGCCGAGCCCTTTCATCGTGTTGGTTTAGACCTTCTAGGCCCCTTTCCGGAATCTACATCAGGAAACAAGTGGATAGCCGTCGCTGCGGACTACGCGACCCGCTACGCCGTAACACGCGCTCTTCCGACCAGTTGCGCTACTGACGTCGCGGACTTCCCCCTCCACGATATCATTTTGATGCATGGTGCTCCGCGTCAAATGCTCACCGACCGTGGCCGTACGTTCTTGTCCAAAGTCATTGACGACATCATGCATGCCTGCTCAATACAGCACAAAATTACCACCTCCTACCACCCACAAACGAACGGCCTCACTGAGCGTTTGAACCGCACGCTTACAGACATGCTATCGAAGTACGTTTCCGCCGACCACCGTGACTGGGACCTCGCTCTACCTTACATTACCTTTGCATACAACTCTTCCCGTCTCGAAACTGCTGGCTTTTCCCCGTTTTACCTATTGTATGGTCGAGAACCGACGCTACCACTAGACACTGTGCTCCCGTTCCCCACAGCTTCAACTAGCGATTATGCCTGTGATGCAATCGCCCGTGCTGACCATGCTCGCCAACTTGCGCGTGCTCGTCTGCAAGTGTCTCAAGAAAAACAGAAACAACGCTACGACCTCCGTCACCGTGATGTGCATTTTGCGCCCGACACCCTCGTGTTGCTTTGGTCACCATCGCGTAAAGTTGGCCTTTGTGAAAAACTGATCTCCTGTTACACAGGCCCATATCGCGTGCTCCGCCAAGTGACCGATGTCACCTACGAAATCGTTCTAGCCACGCCCACTACGTCCTCCGCTGTGACCACCAGTGATATTGTCCACGTCGCCCGGCTCAAACCCTACACCTCTCCAAGCACCTTGAATATTTAACAGCACCGTGACGGCGCTTTTGCCGTCGGGGGGGGGGGGGGGGTAGTATTACAATAACATCGAAAGATGTTGAAGAGACGAGCCGCCGCGCGAAAGATGACGAAGTGTGTCTGTGCTCTTGGTGCGAGCGATTGTGGGCCTGGCTGTCTGGCTTCTGTCTAAATAGCCTGTAAATAGCCTCGTTCGTCTGTGTCCTTCCACACGTAACAATATCGTGTCAACAAACGCATCGACATCACAACGCCTGATTTGACCTAGTGTTTATTTGACTTATTCACGTGTCGTTGCTGATGTACATACCACTTTCGAAACTGGTACCTCCTTTCGACGTGAAACCAACCGTTCGTCGTAGTTGCAGAGGGGGGGGGGTTGAGTTGGAAGCCTGCGACTGCTATTTCCGTCTCGTGCGATCAAAATCGCATCTCTGGTGCATGAAAATCGCGTTCTGTGACGCGACCTTTATTCACAAGCATCCACAATTGCCGAATGGTTGGCGTCTCGAGGTTGTCGCGCTGGTCTCTGACGTCATACGCGGTGTAATACAGGGGGTCTCGAAAGTCGCAGGGGGGAGCGAGCGATCTCTAATATTAGCAAGATTGTTTGCTCCCTTCTGCATAAATCCAAATAATATCGGGCTCTTATGTTCATGCCCGCATTGTCTACATCTCGAAGGCTTTCCTGCCGTGTTGGAAAACTGTTGCAGTGGCGTTAATAAATTTTCAAGCTCAACCTGCGCATAGCGTTCAAAACATGGACGCACAAATAGCGGGGACCCGCGGGTTTGGCAGCGCGTACTCGGACGCAACGAAAGCGGTAAACCCCGAACCAGTGACTATTACAGCCGAACCAGTGACTATTACAGCATGGACCAACGCCGAGACCTTTCGTTCTCCAGCTCTTACAGGGAGGGACCCTGAACCCCTTTCTATCGAAGTCCAGGAACGCATTTGAAGGTAAATCAGACTATTTCAGGAATACAGGGCCGCAAAACGTTCTTCAATGCGCTCACCAGAAGCGGAGTTATTGGTGATCATACTTACCATTCGCGGTGCTTCCGCTCCTTCAGTTATTTGCACTGCCAAGGCTACGGTGGAGCGGCGTGAGCCGACAACGCTCCGCGCACCTTGACGCGCAGTTCAAATTTGATTTTGGATGTTGAAGTAAACGCCACTATTTCCGATTTCCGGCGGCCGAGGCATGTATGCTACGTAGCAGACCGCATCTACGTGTAACGGCAGTGTTTGCTTTGTACATGGCAGGCCATATTGCGCGCTCACGCTCATATGCTCATGTTTGGCTGTGCTACGTGGTGCGGACCGCCTTTGTCTTGCACCAGCTTGACCGACGGACATTATAACCACATACAACTTGGGCATATTGAAGCGCTATCAATAGCTCATTACGAAGAAAAGTCTACCAAGGCGTCTATTCAGGGGCGGCCATAAGGAAGCGTGCGCTGGCAAGCGTGCGTGTGGTCTGAACTTAAGTTCGCGTGGTCTGAGGCTATAGTTGAGTGTTCAAAACTAGTCGAAATTAGTGAGACCCGAAGGCTACGATACTGATAAGCGGGGTGTGCAAAGTTTAAGTCCTACGTGGGCGGCCGCGGCCGAGCGTGAGCAGACGATAGTCAGCTTCTTCCGGAAGTATGTAATTAATCTCGAAATTCGAAAGCAGATTGTCTCTTATTTGAGCCAGTTTCATCAGTAAATATACACATTGGCAGTAGAAAACAGCGCGCTGATCCAAACACCCTTCTTGATTGATGTCAGCTATTGGCCAATAGCAGTCGTGTATGGGAATCTGCTATATTACGAAATAAAGCGTCCAGAATAGAGTGAGGAGCGGGCTTCTGTTGACAAGAGACCGTTGGAGGAAAGGTGACTTCGCGCTTCGCTTGCGAGATCCACGTGCCACGAACGACTGCAAAATTTGGCTGAAGTGTTCACAGCTGCGTATGCTATCCGAGGACTGTTTTTACAGCAAGCCCGGGGGGGGGGGGGGGGGTTCAGGCCCCTTTTAACAAAACCACTTGTGACTGTGACGTGGCGTAAAGTGCGGCAACATTTGTTTAGCTGCACTTCCCAATGGTATCCGTACCTTTCAGCACTCAATATTCAGTAGATTTCCGCCATGTAAGTAATTAGAGCCTGGACTCACAAACTTTTCGTTCATACGTGCTCTCTGCTATTGACCTGTAGACTTTGATAATTCTATGTCTATCTTCAGGGTAGGCTTGTATTTGCTCTTACGAGCAGTTCTCGTGTAAGAGGCTTTTGAGAATACGGGCACTGGTTACCGGTAGGCAGTGTTACGGAGGAATCGCGCGTCCCGATATTTTCGAATCTACTGTCGCCTGTTTGTGCTCGAACATATCTTGATGGTCATCCAACTGCGCTTGACGTAACGCACTGGCCCGTGCACAACATAAATGCTAGCGTACGTAGCACGTTCTATCATGCAAACTCATTACTGTGTTATCAATGTTTGTGCATATTGCGCAGCTTCACAGACGACTTGTTAGGTTTCGATCATTGGATCAAATATTTGCTTTCGTCTGTTTTACAGAATGTGTCATCGCGAATCGAGAAGTTACAAAACTTACCCGAATTTCTGAATTGACTTGTCTTCTAGCAGTAATAACGAGTCCGGATCTGGAAAAAAAATCTAAAACTTTTCGTTAATAATTTCTATTTGCCGTTTGACGGTTCTTTCACTGTAGTTATTTTACTGAATGTCAAATATGTCAGGTACACGTTTTTGCGTTGCCTTCTAGATTGCAAGCCGCTCGAAGAGGCGTCGTAATATTCCAGCTAATATCGTCATCTTTAGCCGCTTCTCCATTTTGCAGTACACACGTGGACTGGAGGTAACACAACATGAACGGAACTTCTTAGATGGGTATTTGAGAGACATTCAAGCGGGATGCAAATGTCCTTAAAAAAATTCGTCGGCCCTTCCACTCCGTGAAGATGGTTAACCAGCGAAGCTGAAACGTGCGGCCCTGGTGTTTATCACTGGGTTAATCCCGATGCTTGCGCTCGTCAAAAGCAAAATGTTTCACCACATTTGGATCGCTGTGCAGGTCCTTTCCTTTGCATCGTCGCCTTCAAGCTTAAGCCGAACTGATCCGCCTGGTTCATCTGGACATGGGCGGTGGATTCCTGGATCTTCGGGCACGTATAAACAACAGTTCTGGCCACAAGTCTATGCTCCTGATATCATTGCCGAAATTGAAACGTCCCATTGGCCCCACAGCTGTGTGACGTCGACGGAAAACGCTCTAAAAGGCACGGATTCTCTGCATCACCTCAGAGTGCACGGCGGCGCTCGTCAGAGCAACATGTTTCACCATGTTTGGATCGCTGTGCAGGTTTGATTTCACAGACTGTTTGCTACTGTTCGTTCGAATTATTTCACTCTTTTCATGCTGCCGAACCCTCGTAAATGTGTACAGATTGCTAATGACTGTTGGACTGTTCTTCTACTCCGGCTTTGTGGTGACGTGGAAAGCGATCTCGGTCCCACTGTTGCGGAGAAACTAAATGTCATTCTTGACGAACCTCAAGAGATAAAGAATGCGGGAAAAAAAAGATGCTACCCTTTCAAAATTGAATCGGAACATTACGAAATTGGACAAGGTCTTGGAGCGAATGAATTGAATGAATTGAATAGAAGCGAATGCATTGAATATACAAAAACTGGAAGAAACAGTACATTTGGAAGAAGTTTTGTTCATTCAAAATAAAAAATCTTGTTGACTTCGAAGACCGATCTCGCAGAAACATCCTCTTAGTTTTCGGTATTAAAAATCACGTGAAAAAAAAGACAGGATCTTGTAAATAATTTTGTTCGAAATGTTTTCCAAGAAACGCTTATCGTTAGAGTCAGTTCAGTGGAACGTATTCATAAGATTGGAAGGCCGGGAAAGAATAAGACAAGACCTGTGATTGTGCGCCTGTACATCTATAATGAAAATATACCCCTGTTTAAGAATTGCGCAAAACTAAAAGGTACAGGCATATCAATTTCCGATGATTATTCTCAAGAAAGCTTGCACATAAGAAAGAAGTTGTGGCAGTGAGGATTAGGGAATAGTGTTGCAAAGGACAAACTGAAACTTGTTCACGACAAGTTGTTTGTGAACGGGAACGTCTATTTATGGGACAAGGCTAAGAATTGTAAAGACTTGCTCCGTAAGAATACTAAATCAGATAACTGACGCTTTTGTACTAAAGAGGAGCCTGCGCAGAAGGTTCTTCGTATTGTCTGTTTGAATGCGCAAAGTGTGTGCAATAAACCAGAACAGCTTGAATGCATTTTACTGTCATATGACCCCCACATAGCCGTCATCACAGAAATGTGGCTTCACGCTGATATCCCAGATAGTTGCGTATTCCTACCTTCATATTGTTGTTATCGGAAAGATCGTGAAACAAAAGGAGGTGGTACAGCAATTCTTGTAAAAAGTGGACTTCCTTCCTTTCCGCTACCAGAAGTTAATAACGGTCACTAAAGCGTTTTTTGCAAAGTTGAATTCAGCGTCAACACTGTCATTATTGCGGGAGTTTACAGGCTACCAGGATCCGCACCAGAATTTTTGTTAGAACTCCATGATTACTTAGAAAAATACCACGATCAGAATAGAATTGTTGCTGGAGATTTTAACCTTCCTTGTATTAACTGGGTGGAAATGAAGTCTGGTTCGTTTATTGTACACAGTTCTGAAGTGTTGTTTGACATAATGCTTGCATATAACCTTAACCAAACGATCCTTGTCCCAACGCGTGTCACAGATTCTACTCGCTCAATTTTAGACCTTGTATTTTGCTCAAATCACATTCAGGATTGTGTAACGCAGGTTCACTATGTCATTTCAGATCACACTCTTATTTATTTTACTTTTATCTTCACGCGAAGGGCGGGTTCTCTTAAACCGAAAACCGCTGGTTGTGAAAAACTATTCTGCTCCGGATGATGTCCAAATTGCGCTTTATTTAGAGGACTGTCTTTTCTCTTTTTGTGATGAGGACATTGAAGTACTATGGACCAAGTTTATATCGTGGTGTCACCACTGTATAAAAAACTTTATTCCAGGCAGAGTAAAAAAGGTTTTTCGAGAGCCCCTTGGATCACCAGACAGCTGCTGCTGATAAAACATAAGTTAAAAGTCGCAGGAAATTAAAGTGCGCTGACGAAAAGGTCCTTAAGGACTAAAAACTATGTTGAGAATAAAATGCGTGTCCCGAGAACGTTATTTTACTAAAACACTTGGGCGTTTTGCATCAGAAAGCCCACGAAAATTCTGGCAGTTCTTGGGGGACAAGGGCCATCGACGAATCGAGTAGGTGGCGTTGGGCAACACTATCATTACAGACAGCAGGCAAATAGCGCCAATGTTTAATTGTCACTTTCAAAGCGTGTTTTCAAAGCCGGACAACGACTGTGATATCACTCCCGCAACAGATCAATCAGGCGGTCTGTCCATATCCTTGGAGGGTGTAGTTGAGCTACTCTTACGGTTAGACGTAAAGAAGTCAACAGGTCTAGATAAAATTCCGGCTATTTTTTTCTTAAAAGATATACACAGCTGATAGGTAGATTTCTCTTCATAATATTTAATAAGTCCTTAGAAACTGACAGATTGGCTCCTGGCTCGTGTTATCCCGGTTCTTAAGAAGGGTAGCCCGGTAGAAATTAGTAATTATCGACCAATTTAACTTACATGCATTTCTTGCAAGGTGTTAGAACATATTTTGGTGAAATATTTAAATAATTTCTTGGATAAACACAATATCATACACAATCACAGCATCAGTATAACGACGGGGCTTTTCTACTAACACGCAGTCAGTAGCAACCATTAATGAATTTGCCAAAGTTTCAGATATGAATGGTCAGGTGGACATAATATTTTTGGACTTCTCCAAAACGTTCGACAGGGTGTCTCACAATAAACTAATCATAAAGTTGAAAACAATTGGTGTACCTCTCGAAATTATCAACTGGGTTATATCTCATTTGACTAACAGAAAACAATATGTAGACATAAACGAATCGTGCTCTGGAAATTTAGATGTTTACTCGGGAGTACCGCAAGGATCTCTGATAGGACCGCCCTTGGTTAACCTCTATATCAACGATATGGCAGACTTTGTCAAATCAACTGTTTCTGTTAAATTGTTTGCCGATAACTGTGTCATTTTAAAACCATAAATTCTGCTTCTGACCAACTTGAGATGAATGCGAATCTAAAACTACTGGCAGAATGGTGTGCTAAATGGGATATAATTTTTAATCTTGAAAAAAAAAACCGTACAGATGCGTCTTACTAATAAAAGAAACCAACTGGTGTTTTGGTATAACAAAAACGGTAACATGTTCAAACAAGTAGAGGAATATAAGTATTTGGGGATTACCATTACATCCAGGCTTAAATGGACCATGCACATTGATAACATATGCCATTCAGCTCGTAACAAATTAGGCTTTCTAAAACACAAATTAAGAAGATCATCAAACGAACTAAGAGACAAGGCGTTCAAAGCCATAGTAAGACCTTCTCTTGAGTATGCAAGTATTGTGTGGGACCCTCACAGATATAGAAAAGATAGAAAAAATTCAAAGATGAGCGGCTCGTTTTATATATAACCGCTATAAACGTCGGGACTCTCCGTCTACTATGTTGCAGGAAGCAAAGCTGGAAGGCTTAAAGACCGCAGAAGAATTGCTAGAATTACGTTTCTACGCCGATTTTATTTCTCGAAACTAGGCATTCATCCCAAAGAGTGCATAACTACACAATCATTTGAAAAATCCCGTCACAGTCATCAACACTATATTGAACCTATTTTTTCTCGCACGGATGTTTATAAGCATTCATTTTCCCCCAAAACACTAGCATATTGGAATGGATTGCCACATGATTCTCGCAGTGGTGCACCGACGGGGGGATTCGGGGGTTGTAACCCCCCCCCCCCCCCCCCCCTGAGGCCAACTTAACCCCCCCTTTTGTTTAACCCCTTTTCTTTCCTTACGCATTTGAGTGCTGCAACTAAGATGTAAGACGCGAAATCGTCTGCACACTCTCAAAAAGCGAATTTTTTTGAGAATTTCCCGTGAATAAATCGAAATTCGTGTTGTTTAGATGGTATGGGCAAACTGTCAACCCCCCCCTGGCAGAGATCCTGGGTGCGCTACTATGAATGATATGGACCGTCAGAATGCATTATCTGTGATATGCTATATTGCTATCGTTGCGCGTGGCTTCTTTACTTTTATGACTTTTTATCCGTGCAATATCTCGCTCAGTTTTGTATAAGTATGTATCGTCCATTTTGGTGTCTCTTTTTCAAGGTCGAATATTTTTGTCTTTTTGTATTCTGCCTCTCCTGCTTGGACCATATTCGGTCCGCAGTATGTGATAAAAAATGTGGTTGATCCCTCTTATATAGGAATCGGTATAGAACACGAAAGTGAAACGTGTCTTCACAGAAGTAGTGTAATGTTTATTGCACATTGATATATAATGTCTATTGGTGTTTTGTGGCTAAAGCGCCCTTAGGCGTTGATGCACCCACGCTGACGCCTGGTGGCACGTCTCCTCCAGCACGACTACCAACGTCGATGACCATGAGCAACCGTCGTGCATATGGAAGCTGCACTACGCTGCACACGCTAGCACAACGCGAAAGACGAAGCACGTAACTGACACACTAATACAACGCGCAAGACAAAGCACGTAACTGAATCGTCACCGAGTCAAATCAGCGCGTACAGCGCGTCGTAATTGCAGCCTCCGCGATCAACTTCAGAAACATTTTCAGAGCTAATTGCGGAGGCCACGCTCCGCTGTGCTGAGTACGGTGAACGCCACCTAGGGCGTTGGTAGTGCTTCTTGATGCCAGCGTCCCTTCGAATGCTGGCATCGAGGCGTCGTAGTGCTGAGACCACCGAAGCGTTCACTGTCGGTGCGCGTTAGTGTCATAATGCAGTACTTCTCTTTTCTGCTCGTAGGCGGCGGCACCGCCCCGAGCAAGAGCGCGGGTACACGGAGGAGTGTTAGATATATAAGGCGCGTCTGTGTAGCTCTCTGCAAATGCGTTTGTGGCGCAATGGGTTAAACGCTCGGCGATCTATCGTCGCGGACCGAGAGGTCGTGGGTTCGATTTCCAAATTTTGCATGTTTGTGGAACTTTTTCTTCTGGTTTCTTTCTTTGTATTATATTCACTGACGTATTTCCGTGACGGAAATACGTCAGTGAAGTCTTGGTGAACCCCGGCATAAAACACTTTCGTGTTAATAAAAAAATTAAAAAAGTGTTTCTCAATTATGAAGTTACACACACGTTCGGCTGCGACGGAGAGAACAACGTCACTGACGGTATGCCCGCAGTCCGTCGTTGTCGCTTGCGTTCGATGTCTCGAGTTTGATCGGCGGCGTGGTTAGCAGTATTCGCCCGCCATTGCCGCTTGCGATTCTTCGACATCAAGTTGCTTCAAAATTATATCTGCCTGTTACGTAAGACAATCAATGGCTCACACCCTCGTAAACGCGGCCTCCCCATCCCGACGACAGAAGAGAAGTTAAATTCTACGCTGGAAGGATTAGCGGCAACGCAGCCAGCTGTGGCAAAAGACGACGACGCTCGAGCGAATGCTAATGATGATAGTTTTCTGCGGACAGGCGACTAATGGAGGCTTTTTCGTTTCGCCTAGCCATATAAAGCTTAGCTTTAAAAGCTGTTTCTCAGTTTTTTTTCTCTATCCGCAAGCTACTCTTTCTCTGCACGCTAGAGATGCCCAGTTGGTGTAATGTTACGAATGGTCGCTTCCTGGCACATGAAGCGTAAAGAATTTTACTCCCGCTGAAGTGTGAGGAGGGGGGGGGGGTAGTGACAGTATTTACAGAGGTCATGTACATTTATATAAGTTTGCGAGCCTTATAACGCGCTTTTGTGTACAAGTACTTGACACGCAATAAGACTGAAAGTACTTTTCAGAAGAGGACTTCTGCGAATTTCGTGCGGCGCGTGCGCAGCAATGAAATCAAATCTTGATATGCGCTGAGGCGAAGCCACCTTCTTTCACGCGCGCTATGCGTTCATGTGAACAACTACGTTCCATATGCGCTGAACTGCATCGTGTCGAGTGTGAAAATGGTACGATATAAAGTTAAGGAAAGAACCTCGGAAGCACGGGCACTTGCCATGTTTACGCTGAGTGAGGCTGCCGAAGTGCGTGTCTGGAATACGCCTCAAGCACTAAACATGTTTGTCCTAGGAGTTTAAAATAGGTTTTCCGTGAATCTATTTCTCGATACTAAACGTAAATAAACCGGCGTGTGCAAGACAAACACTTCAATTTCACGTCCTGCAGACGGTTTGATCGGGTACGAAGAATGCGAGACGGCTGCGTAAATATCGACTGAGAATATCGCAAGGGCGGGTTTCGAAAAATGCAACTAGGTGGCTGCACGTTGAGTACTGTGAGCTTTGAAACGGACCAGGAAACATTCTATAAGAAGACGCAGTCTTTCCTACAACTAATTCCATGGCAGGGGCCTGGGAGCAGTGATTCTGTTAGAGAACAGTTTACCCTGGCGCACAATTTTTCAATGCACACTGCCACCCGTTTAGAAAATTCTTCGCCAGTCAGCCATATTACCAGTCTTCGTCACAGCTCATTCGCATGATCAAATTGATACCGTCTGTCACATGCCGGCGAGAGCAACGTAACTTAGCAGACTTAGGCCACCGGTACCATTAGACATAATAGGAAATCGTTTGGTGCGCTGAAAGAGATAGAATGCTTCTGTTGCACAGTTGGAAAAAAAATGTGGTTGATCCCTCTTATATAGGAATCGGTATAGAACACGAAAGTGAAACGTGTCTTCACAGAAGTAGTGTAATGTTTATTGCACATTGATATATAATGTCTATTGGTGTTTTGTGGCTAAAGCGCCCTTAGGCGTTGATGCACCCACGCTGACGCCTGGTGGCACGTCTTCTCCATCACGACTACCAACGTCGATGACCATGAGCAACCGTCGTGCATATGGAAGCTGCACTACGCTGCACACGCTAGCACAACGCGAAAGACGAAGCACGTAACTGACACACTAATACAACGCGCAAGACAAAGCACGTAACTGAATCGTCACCGAGTCAAATCAGCGCGTACAGCGCGTCGTAATTGCAGCCTCCGCGATCAACTTCAGAAACATTTTCAGAGCTAATTGCGGAGGCCACGCTCCGCTGTGCTGATACGGTGAACGCCACCTAGTAGTAGTTGGTAGTGCTTCTTGATGCCAGCGTCCCTTCGAATGCTGGCATCGAGGCGTCGCAGTGCTGAGACCACCGAAGCGTTCACTGTCGGTGCGCGTTAGTGTCATAATGCAGTACTTCTCTTTTCTGCTCGTAGGCGGCGGCACCGCCCCGAGCAAGAGCGCGGGTACACGGAGGAATGTTAGATATATAAGGCGCGTATGTGTAGCTCTCAGCAAATGCGTTTGTGGCGCAATGGGTTAAACGCTCGGCGATCTATCGTCGCGGACCGAGAGGTCGTGGGTTCGATTTCCAAATTTTGCATGTTTGTGGAACTTTTTCTTCTGGTTTCTTTCTTTGTATTATGTTCTATGACGTATTTCCGTGACGGAAATACGTCAGTGAAGTCTTGGTGGACCCCGGCATAAAACACTTTCGTGTTAAAAAGGACCCTAGTATAGACGCCTCGTGGACCTACTTGTG
>NC_051155.1:127653739-127669026 GCF_013339745.2 Dermacentor silvarum
ATCCCACTGCTGTGGATCGCATTTTGAAATAGGCCTATGCTGTGCGATGTCTGTTTTCGCTTCCTGAATTTATGGGTGTAAGCAACCGAGATTCACATGTATTTCTTGGGAATTTCCGACTATAAAGCTGAGAGCACGGCTATCAATGTTTCAGTTGTTACAGACACCTAAATTAGAGAACTTCCCTTAGGAGGCTTTTGCAATAAATGAATTGAGCATGAATTTGAAGCCTAGTCATGAACGAGGACAGACGTATAATAATTTCACTATTTATATTTCTCTATTTATTTGTAACCTAATACATATTTTCAAAATGACACCAACAAGACCGGAGATGGGTCTCTAATAACACATGAAAATTATAGAGAAGAAATAAACTTGTCCTGATTAGGAAGGAGGCGGGGTAGAAATATATATTGAATAAACAGATGCAATATCATTCGCTAGGAGAATTTGTTCCCTCAACCGACATAATCATTTGCGAAGCCAACTGTGAATGTATACAACTTCTTCAAGGTACGAGGTTATTTGGTGGTGCGATTGGTGATGTCTTTCTTCTCAGTAATTTGCAAGCGAACAACACTGCCCTTGAACTGTAACGCTTGTTGCAATGAAAACAATCTCATTGCGCAAAAACATTAAGTGATTACATTACCACGTACTTCAATGGCGAAGCAAATAAAACGCAGACGAAGAGTATTGACATACTTATCAGATAAAGGTAGTGTTCAATATGCTGGGAATAAAATCAATGACAAGGGAACAAGAATTCATTATCGTCAGTAAAGTTGTGCCGGAGTACATTTATCTAGGCGAATTACTCACAGAGGGCCCTGATCATGAGGAGGAAATTTACAGAAGAATAAACGTGGATTGGAGAGCATACGGTGGGCATTATACGTAAAATCCTGACTGGGAGCTATCGTTGAAAAGGAAATTGCTCGATAATTGCAGTGTACAGGTGCTGAAATATAGTGCAGAGACTTGGGCGTTCACAAAGAAGCGTGAGAGTAAGTTAAAGACCAAGCAAAGAGCGATGGAACGAAAAAAAAAACGGGGATATCAAATATTCTAGCTGACATCAGGAGAAAAAAAATGTAGCTGGGCAAGCCATGTAATGCGTAGGGTGGATAACCGGTGGACCAGTAAAGTTACAGAATGGATACCAAGAGATGGGAAGCGCAGCCGAGGACGGCAGAGAACTATAGGTGGGGTGATGAAGTTAGGAAATTTGCAGGCAGAAGTTGGAATCAGCTAGTGCAAGACAGGGGTAATTGGAGATCGCAGGGAGAGGCCTTCGTCCGGCAGTGGACATAAATATAGGATGATGATGATGAATGATTTGCCATCCTATGTTTCGAGGAAAATTACACTTTTTCCTTACGACTGCGTAATTTATCGCAGTATCTACACTGGCACTGCAGCAAGGATTTGCCAACTGACTAGAGCGATATCAATTCATGGTGCTCGCCCTGGTTAATGCTTTTTAACTTATCTAAAACCAAAGTAATGTCAATTTGTCGTCAGTAATCCTCAATTCCTACCTAATATTAATAATATAATGACTCCGTTGAACATACCGCCATTTAGAAATACCTTAGAGTTAATTTCAAGCCCGACTTAACATGAAATTATAATATTAATCTACTTCTGGCTTCAGCTAATCATTTCCTAGGTATGCTTAAGCGTAACGTAAAACAGGCACTGATGCACTTGCATGAACTCTCGTACTATAAATTGGTTTGCCGTAATATTGAATATCATTCTGCCCTTTGCGATCCTCACCAAGCATAATCAAAGACATCGAATGACTTCAATATAGCGTTGTCTGTTCCCTCTTTTCAGATTTATCGCGTTACTCCTATGTAACACATTGAAACAACGTGCCGATTTGGAACAATAACCAAACCGCAGGGAAATCGCTCTGGTTTCGCAATTTCATAAATTATACGATAATTAATTTCAGCGCGATGACTTTTTAAACCACTCTCCACTATATTACTGCGCCGCGATCATTCATCTCGAGTCAAACGAATCACCTATCGCGTATCGCCTTTCCCCCGTTCATTCATACGTCGAACCAAAATTGACGCAATGCACGCAATTTCGCATCGATCATATCGCTCTTGAACCAGCTCTTACGCGGTGGCGCGGACCTCTCCTCCTGGTGTTCTGCTACGCTGCGTCGTCTTCTTATCTCTCGACACCTATTCGCCATTCCGGCCCAACAGCTGCAACTGAGGTACATACAGACGCCAGCAGGGTTGATCTTGGCGCTGTCCTCTTGCAACGAAAGCCTGGCTACTCGTAATACGTGGTCGCCTATGCGAATCGTACGCTGACAAAAGCAGATGCCAATTACAGCGTGACTAAAACAGAGTGCTTGATTTTAGTATGGTCGCTTGGCAAGTTCCGCCCATACTTATACGGCCACCCATTTGACCTAGTAACGGATCACACCCGCTTTGTTGGCTCGCCACCTTGAAAGATCCATCTGGCCACTTAGCAGGCGGGGAACTCCGTATCCAGGAGTACGATATTCGCGTCGTTAACCGCAATGCACGCAAGCACACTGACGCAGATGCCCTGTACCGTTCACCTCTACCTTCAGATTCGGCCTTCGGAAACACTTGCACACACTCCATTTCATCTCTTGACCTTGACTCAATTGACACCGAATAACGCCCTGACCCGTCGATCGCTTCCCTCTGCGCCTATCATTCGGAATCATCGACCATCCCTGTATCCCGATCCCTCCGACGCCAAGCTGTTCATTTCGTCATTCGTGATCGGCTGCTCAACTGACGCAACTACTCTTCCGAAGGCAGTAGATGGCTACTGGTCATTCCCGCACAGCTAAATGTCACAAATATGAGCCCCTTTTCACGACGATCCGCAATGTGGCCACGCCGGAGTATGGGAACGTATTCGCCATCGCTACTATTAGTGGGGAATATTCACTTTGGTACGACAGTTTGTTCAGTGCTGCTCTGACTGTCATCGTCGCAAATTACCACCTTTACGCGCGTCTGGCGCGTTGTAGCCGCTTCTGTGCCCTGCCAAACCCTTCGATCGCGTCGGGATTGACCTCTGCGGCCCGCTTCCAACGACACCGGACGGCCAGCTCGCGCGCACCTTTATCCCACAAGAACAACATCGCCAGAGGGAAGGCCGCGTCAACTCACTTCCAAATTCCACGTATTCCCCAGGGTCTCTTGTATGGATGGCTGTTGCTTGCCAAACTCCCGGGCTTTCCTCGAAACTCGTTCCAAAGTACGAAGGGCCTTACCGCATCTTGGAGCGGTGAATTTTCTCATCGAGCCAATTTCTCAATCTGGCGACATGCGCCGGCATAGACGTGACCTCGACCACGTGGGGCATCTCAAGGCCTACCATGACCCTGCTATTTATTGTATAACTCTACCGAAGTTTTACGCTGTAGCATTTTGTTTTGCTGCAGCACTTATACCTTGTAATCATCTTGCTATATTTCCTTACTTTTGTTTTATTTGTAAGCACCCTCTTATTGTATGTCTACTCTATTTGTAAGACCCTCCAAGAAGGACCTTTAGGTGTACTCTCAATAAATAAAACAAATACCTAGGCAAAAATAAATAAATAAATAAATAAATAAATAAATAAATAAATAAATAAATAAATAAATAATAAATAAATAAATAAATAAATGCGAGAAATCCAGCAAAATCACTACTATTGTCTATTACTAACTAGCCGGCAAGAACCAACTGACTAAAACAAAGTTATCTAGCATTGAGAACCTATTTTATCTGGTATAGAGCCTATTTATTAGGGAGATTTGTTAGCAACGCTGTTATCTTTATGCTGTTTTGCTGTATTCGTAAATCGTTTCTAGTCTTTTAAATTTTAGATAATTCTGGTATAATTTGGGATTTTAGCACACATTTACTGCATCTCACCTTCAATGAGCCAGGCAGAGTTGTTCGCGGCTCATGGCCACATTCGACAATACAAATGCCATTGAGCGTATTATTTATGGTCTAACATTTCCTGAACAATCTAAAACCTACTGGTCGTTTTGTAACCGTATACCGTGAGCAATTTTACACATTTCTTGTATATAAAAAAGCAGCAAATGTTTCTTTTTACAAGCTGAGACTCTATCGTTCCCATCTGACGTTCCCTGTACACAGTTTGCCTTAGCCAATGAGTGCAAACTTATTATATTTTTAGATTCGTTTCATTCATTTGCATAGGAAGCAAAGTTAATAAATATTTGACAGTGAAAACTAATTGTTGCACATTGCCTCATCGCAAGCGATGAGCTTAAAGAAACATGGCATGCACGCCCCATTTCCACCGGAGGGCCGTGCAAGCGGCCAGATTAAAAACTCTGCCGTGGAACGCAGTGATTAGTGCATTGTAGCCACGCAAGAGCCTGCGCGATGGCGACAGCGAGGACGGTAGCTCGTTAGTTTGATTACGAATAAATCTGCAGCTGCCTTGGTTTGCACTGATTCTGGGACGTCTTGTGTAGTAAACTGGTTAGCGGATTCAATGATACTGATCAGCACTCTGTGCACTCAGCGTACTTAAGTAGTGTTGAAAGTAATGCCACACTTGAATGCTTTCTGCACAGGAAAAGTTACTGTCTAATGCGCATATTATTCCGCCAACTTGCGAAAGCTGTCTGCGGGAAAAAGGATTGCACAACTCTAATAAACATTTCACAGGCGGAATTCGCAATGTTCGCGCCCAAGCTTGTACACATTCCCACTCAATCCATCTGCAGTCAAGCTTCTGATGGGAAGTCGCCTATTGTGCGGAAAATTTTGTGTTTATTATATTCATTTTTATCTGGGCCATTGCGCCTGCTTATGATCAGGCTAATTAGACTTTTTTTGCACTTGGGTCGTCATGCGGCATAACGTCATAATGGAGCTAAATGTAAGCGTGCAGGCCCGTTTCATGGAGATATTTCAACAATGACTACAATGTGTTGCCCATAGCCCGCTTTTCATGAAATTCAGCATGATCGCTGTCCAATTTCACATATTTAAGAGCACTTTCGCGAATTGCATTTGTCCCTGGGCGTGTCCAAAGTAGATGGCGGGCATCCGCTGAAGACGCAGGAGCGGATCAATTCGGACACTGGACAATGTCTTCGTATACTTGACCCCAAGCACAAGTGATGGCTGGTGTATGGGCCGCCCCGGCCCGAAGTCGCCGGAGAGAGAGTTCCTGCATCCGACAAAAATTGTGGGGAAGGGAGCAGGCACGCGCAGGTATCAGGGCACGCGTGTCACGTCGGAGGATGGATTTTCGGCCAATGAAAACAGAGCGGCGGTGAGAAGAAAGGGAAAGAGGAAGACTATGGCAGGTCTGTTCTGCGGAAACCTGGAAGGTGGAGGACCTATCATGAAGGGGAAAAATAGGCATACACCCGAATATATCACGAAGCTATAAATGAATCTCATACGGATTTCTCCGAAACAACAGTTGATGAAAGATTCGTCGTAGTTCGGGTTTCGAACCCGGTACCAACGCATTTTAGGTGCGGTCGCTTTAGCTTGCGAAATTTAGGTTAATCTACGCATTTATTTTTCTTTAGGCGTTGTCATTGTACAGAAAGTCTACATCCTCCCAAAAAACGATTGGAAGTTTCTCCTGCAGGCGAAGGATTGAAGGCTGTCGTACAATTTAGCGCTGCGCTTAAGGCGTCTCACAAAGTCGGCGTGAGGAAGAGCACCGCTAACAGCTTCGCAGCAGTCCCACTTCGAGCGCGCACGAGATGCGACTGCGATTACACGTAAAAAACAGCCTAGTGCTTTTAAACATAACCGTAAGAAATTATTACGAAATGATAATTACGAAATCACACTGGTAAGCAAATGTAACTATTTGGGGTGTTATTCTCGCCAGTATTCTAGTCAACGCACATAAAAGAAGTTTGTTCTTCGGCTTTCAAGAAGTTGTGCCTCTTAAGGAGAAAACTTAGCAAGGCACCTAGTAATGTTAAGTGGTTGGCGTATATAGTACGTTGATCAGGACTAATAATTTAAGTATGCGTCAGCAATTTGGGATCCCAAAACTAAAAAGAAAATACACTACTTGGAAATGGGTCAGATAATAGCAGTACGATTCAATTGTGGACAGTATAAAAGATGCCATTCTTCTACCAAACAAGCGGCTGTAAATCACATTCAACCTTGTAAAAGCGTAGAAAACTTAACTGAATAGAAATTATTCATAATGTTTAGACAGACACACACGATATTGGCACTTTAGTGTATGTCAAACATGTTACTGGACGAAAGACATGCCATACGCAAGAACATGCGCTAAAACTAATTTTTGCTAAACAAATGCATTCATAAACTGATTTTTTCCATGCACTGTTACTGATTGGTACGCACTTCCTCAGTCTACTTTCGACGCCACTGATCTCAACAAGGAACTTCAAAATTTATCGTTTCAGTAGCCCGCAAGCTTACTGCGTAGTTCTGTTGTGATTTTTAAAATAATTAATATGCAAGTATGCATTCATGTCATTATATTCTCACTTTCTGTCATTGAGTGTTTTTGCGATAGAACATACTCCTCTTTGTTGGGCTTTTAGCGGAACATGGTACGTGTATATTAATTCACTCCTGCTTGGACCTACCGTTGCTCAGTATTATGAAATAAATAAAATAAAGGACAGCGTGGCATCATGGCAAAGTAAAAGCCTTGACACTTTTACTTGCCTTTTACTTTTTATTGCCACACACTAAAGATATTCGCAACATAAGGGTGTTTTGTGGTGTCTTTTAGCTCACGCCATTACACCCATAAAAAGGGTGTTTGAGCAAACTAGTGCATCCGCATAAAAGGGTCATTTTTAAATTGTGCCGTTTCTTTTAATGCTTGTATCGTAAAAATAAACACTACGTTTTAGTTTTACAGCGACATCTTTTGCTCCATCACTACCCTGGTCTTTCGGATGTCCACTGAAGTAATTCCCGAAGTGCTTTCCGAGGCGCTTATAAAAAATGTCGAAGAAAAAAGTGTCGCACCACTACCGCGGAATTCGAACTGTGGACCTAGAGATAGTAAGTGGGAAGTGTTACCTCTCAGCCACTGAACACATTTTTTTCTCGTTATTTTCTGTAATGCAGAATAAAATTTCAAAAAGTAAGCACTCACACTGCCTGCATGCAAAGCTTTTACACTAATAACGCTTAAAGTCAACAGGTCATCCTGCAAAGCAAGCCATTTGGGTGGTTCGGCCGGTTTTTTGAAGACTTCTCTCATGTATTGCACATTGTCAATCAAGTTTTTCCTTCTCGATCTTATATGTAAATATGCTTTTGCAACACTCATTCTTATTTTCCACAAACTCTGAAGACTTCGAAGCTATGTTATTTCGTATGGTGCACCGCCTTCATTCTAATATGGTAGAAAGCAGTTACAATAGGGTGTGATTAGTAACTCCTTTTTCATCGTTCTTTGGAGTATACCCCAATGAAAGACGGCCGACCCAACAGTCTGTAAAACACGTTCTACAGTGTATGTTTTCTTTTGCCCAGCAAGCAGCTAATTGTCCATGGTACAAATATGCCTCTTTCACTCAGTCATTTTCAGGTCACCCAGGTTTCTCGGTGTACATTAAAAAAGAAAGATTCCATAGTGGGTTGTACCGACATTCTCAACTCATTTGTAAACTCCTTGACATGGAAGACCACAGTACAGATCGCTGCAAAATGGAGCAGGAAATGATATGTTAAGCAACTCTCCGTATCACTTTAGGCTGTTGTTAAACAATCAAACGGCAGCTCACGGCGTTTCACTGGCTGCCGACAGCCAATAAGACGGTTATGTGTCGCAGTGACTTACAGCAAATCATTTTTTTTCTTTCATGCTTTTTTATTTTTTGTTCTTCGTGCAACCGTATGACGGAATTGCAGATCTTTACTTGTATATGAAACCATTTTTTTATCAATCAATGCGACGAGTTACTTACGCATTAAAACAGTGCTACGTTCGGCCACGCTTCGGTGCACAATGTTGCCAGTAACCGCAATACCAAACAGTTATCACTGTGCACTGGCGATGTGAAGGGCCGTACTTTGTGTAAACAGACACATGGTGGGAGTACCAACAGTTATTAGAACAGCAAGCAACCCCCTTTTCACTTTGTTTCCGATGGCGGCCACCACATATCGCCCATATAGCAGGGTTGGAGGTTATGTGACACGCGCTCCTGTGTTCCCGCTCATATTGCTCGCGATAGTACCAACTAAATTTAAGTGTTCTCGTACATCATATAAGCTACTTGCCCCCACCCTTCATCATACCGGAAATGGTACGTATATTCTAACAATGGAGTGTCATTGACACTAACTTTGTCGTGCCGGCGAACAGCCGAAGTTCCATATTTGCTGCGCATGACTTCGCGCTATTACAGGCTAGACCACTGAGAAACCCCTTATGGAGCGTTAGATATCATTACTAAAATATGCCACTTTAGATAGAAACATGTATCAGCGGCTTCTAAATGGCGACACACCATGGCGTGAGTGAAATATTTTCTCTCGCATTCCCAAATATCGGCCTTCATTTATATATACGGAAAAAGTGAGATAAAACTCGCAGGTTACGCTGATAAGATACAAGCAAACGTTCTTAGTACAACTTTTCCAAGAGCTGCAAAGGCCCTACATTCTATGGCCAGTGTGGACTCGGTAAACGAGCCTATTGCTTCTCGCACCCTTCGCCCTCTGAATCTCGACGAAGTGATATCGGAGCTTTCAGAAGTTTTCAGTAGCGCAGGAACACGATGAAACAACAACGAAAAAAAGAGCCCTCGTCACAAGTTCATTTGCCTGGGAACTTCAGCGAAATATTAACACAGGATACTAAATTTATGAGCATGCACAATGCACGAAAGCGTCAGACACGCTTATACGAGTATCTATGCGACATTCTTGGAACGACCTCTCAACAGCCTCCTAACTTATCACTTGAGGACAACATTATGCGTCGAATGTCGTAGCTTGATAATTGCTCAAGCCAAGCACTGACACAAAATTGGGCTGTCTATGGTTCCGAAGCCTGCTCAAGTTCGCTTACTGCTTCAAACTAGGCCGCCTCGAAACTATCATCCATGAAATGTACCGCACTCTGCACGCCGCGAAGGGATTTCTTAACATTGAGATTAACGGTAAAATGTTTTTTTTTTTGTTTAATCGAAATACTGCTTATTCCCGACGCTGATTCATCAACATTTCGAACTCTCCTTACTCAAAATTTCATCTTAGGCTTGGGTTTCCGCTCGGGTGAAGATCTGCAATCATTGTGAATGCTGTCGGAGAACAGTTCATAAATTAAAAAAAAACGAAAGAAAATCTAGTTTTTTTTGCACCCGCTCAGTTTCACAGGAAGCATACGACCAAACGAACATCTCACCGGAACAGCAGGAATAAAGATTCACGTTTTCGTCATCGTGGAACTGAACCCACACGTATACCGCGCCTGCCATCTGTTCCCAGCGCACCCTCAATTCGCGCTGCCGGAACGCAATTTCTTCATTCTTACCGCCTAAATGGTTTTTTCGCAAACAGCGCTCCTAGTGAAATTCTTGTGCCTCGACATTACGCCTCCGAGCGAATCTCTTTCCGACGTACACGGCACGGTTCATGCATGTCATCACTCATTCAGTCTTTCTCACCTTTTTTTGCTCACATTCGACGTTTCTTAAAAAAAAATGGGTAAGAAATAAAGCGAAGAACCTATGTAAGGGCATTCACTCGTAAATTCTAGTTCATGCAAAAGAATACCACACAAATACTTCCTCTCCTTGGTTTGCGCCCGCGGCTACAGGCTCCAATGTATTTTCACCACGCATTATACAGAATCTCGGTGCTAATGTCGAAAGTAATAATGTCGTGCTATATTTAGTGTATTTCCTTTACTTTCTTGCTAATGTGTCATTATATGTAGCTGATCGGCGTACCATAAATAAAGAAAGCAAGCAACCAAAAAAAGCCTAAAAAACGCTGAACACTTGGAAACCATATTGAAGAAATAAGGTTAAAAGTCAAGTTCACTCGCCGAAAATTCTTGGCTCTGATAAGTGTGACGTTTTGATAAGTGCTGCCCTGCGCTCTATACAGAAGGCAAGTGGATGTGTGCTACGGTTGTGGGGAACTGGGCCACAGGGAAATGTATGTCCAACCCCGAGTGTGAAGAAGTGCAGGGGATGCGGAGCAGCGTCCCTCATCAAAGGCCACCAGGGTGAGGCGAGATGCGGCATATGCGGGGGCCCTCACCCAACGGCTGACCGTAAGTGCGAGCAACGCTTCCAAACGCCATATCGTCAGGCAGAGACGCTGAAGACGCTGGCGGAAGAAAACTGCCGCCGCCAAGAAGGGCGCCAACGCGGCACACGAGGTGAGAGAGGTCCTCCCAGCTGCCAGGACGCTGGTTGTGTGGTAATTTGGAAAGTATTGTCTTTTTCAAGATGGCGTTTTCAGGGCACTCCCACAAGATGTGTTTATTTGATGGATAGGCCCCGCACTGTTTACAAGTGGGGGAGCCTGGGTCCCTGTTAATATAATGCGTATAGTGTGGTGTGAGTAATGTGTCTGTTTGTGCTTTTCGTATGATTGAGGCGTCCTCTCTCGAATGCGTGTAGGATGGTGTGTTGAGAATTGTTGATGCTTCCCTGCGAGATTTCAAAATACGTATCCTTTCTTTCCGCTGCATCTTCTGTTCTTCTCTGGGGTTGTAAGTATCTTCAACAGGCCAAAGGATAGGAGGTCCCGGATTTTCTGCGCGGGTGAGCTGGTGTGCTCTTACATTTCCTCGCAATCCTTGATGGCCTGGAACCCATTGTATGCGCATGCGTAGAAGGGGGTGAGCATGCATGTACATGTGCAGCTTTTTGCGTATGTGGTAAGGAAGATCATCATTTTGAATGTCTCTGCAAGCGCTTTGATTGTCTGTTTGGATTGTGATCGTGTCAGATGTGTGTGTCATTTCCGTTATGGCGAGCATTACTGCCAGCAATTCCGCGTCGTGAGGCGTTGGGACTCCCAAGTAATTTTTCACAAGCGTCGAGTCATGGCCCACGACCGCTGCTTTGCTGATTTCGGCATTATGACTGGCATCTGTGTAGTACGTGCTTTTATCCTCTGTCCTCTGCATTACACTTGTTCTTTTTGAGCGCCTATTTCGATTCTTTTCCGGGTGCATATTTTTTGGAATGGGATCTACGGTTATCCTTGGCAGATCATCCCATGGTGGTAGTTTCGGGGGAATTGGGGGTAAATTAGCGGTTTTGTATCCCAATCTATTCAGTATTCGTCGACCCTGATTAGATGATTTAAGTCTCTGTATTTGTGCTTGATTGTGCATGTCTATTCTGTCTTCTAGTGAGTTAAAGAGGCCGGTTGCTTCAATTTTATGGTTAGGTGCAAACTTAGGAACTCCCAGGGCAAGTCTAGCACACTTTCTAATTATAATGTCTATCTTTTTGCGCTGAGTGCTGGTTATCTTAGCGTATGGTAGATAGTACATTATCCTAGAAAAGATCAAGGCTTCTATAACCTTACGAAGTTCATGTTCTTTCATTCCTCTCCTTTGTCTAGTTATTCTACGTATCATTGCAAGGATCTGTTCCAGTTGTACGGTCAGCTTCTGCACCCATGTTGATGCTTTGCCATTGTCCTGTAGAAAAAAACCGAGGATTCTTATGGTATTCTTGCGGGGTAAGACTGCGTCTTTCATTCGAAGTTTGATTAAATTTTTATATTCTTCGGCTCGCTTGCTAACGTCTTCACTAATGACAATATATTCTGATTTCTGAGGGGAACATTCTAGCCCTAGTGTTTCGGCGTAGTCACGTATAGTATCTAGTCCACATTGAATAATGTGTTCTTGCCATCCTGGTGATCCTCGACAGCACCAAATAGTTATATCATCGGCGTACAGATTATGTTCTAGGTTTGGTATTTGTTCTAGCAATGCGGGTAGCTTCATCATCGCAATATTAAATAAAGTCGGCGAGAGAATAGAACCTTGGGGTGTTCCGCGCGTGATTGGATGGGTAGGTGACACATATTCATCAAGTTTCACTTTAACCGTCCTTTCACTTAGGAAGTCCTTAACATAGATGTATACTCTAGGCCCAGGTTTAGTCGCCTTGAGGTTTTCTAGAATTGCGCGGTGGGTGACACTATCAAACGCTCGTTGCATATCGACCCCTACGATTGTTCTTAGCTGAGCTGTACTTGGTAAATCGAACACCTGGTTTTTTATCCTCAGCATAGCGTCCTGAGTGCTAACATGTTTTCTGAAGCCTATCATTGTCTCGGGTAAAAGTTGAAGACCTTCCAGGTGCCACTCAAGACGTTCTAAAACCATCTTCTCCATTAATTTTCTTATACAGGAGGGTAATGATATGGGCCTAAAATTGGATACTTTGTCGGGTGGTTTTCCTGTCTTAGGAATTGGTATTACTACTGCCTCTTTCCATTGTTTTGGAATTACACCTTGTTCCCATGCTTTGTTTATATGTTCCAGCAGAGCCTCTTGATAATTATCTGGCAAGTTTCTCAACATTGCGTACGTGATTCCATCTGCTCCAGGGGTAGTGTTCCGTTTTAAGCTCTGCATGGCGGCATGTAATTCACGAAGGGAAAAAGGCGAAGTTGATGCCTTGGGAATTGTCGTTAGCAGACTCGTCGTAATCTGGTAAGGGATGATCGTCGCTTTTGATTGGAAAAAAGGTATGCAAAAATTCTACAGCGAGTTCCTCTGCATTTTTATTTCCCAACATTTGCAGTTGCAGCTTGGTTTTGCCTGGCCTAGAAGGGTCCTCAATATTTGCCAAACCTTCGGAGTATGCAGCTGTCCGTTAAGCTGATCACATGTTTGAACCCAGTTCTCGTTGGCTAATTCCTGGGCATAATCTTGTGCTTCTATTGTGATTCTTTGAATTGTCTAGCATAAAGCTTTGTTTAATTTATTCTTTTTGTATTTGTTGATTAACCTGTGGCGCTTGTCCCAGAGATTTAAGAGATGGGAGTCAACATAGGGGTGATCTTCATCTCTTCCTATTTCCTTAGTGGTCTTTTTGTACACAGATTTGATATCTTCTACCCAAGTATCTAAGTCATCCCCTGGGTCTCTCTGTAATAGTTGAGCTCGCATATCGTCCCATTTAGTAATCTTTGTTTTACTAAAAGTTCTGTTTTCGCTTCGTCCTTTTTTCACTATAAGCTGCGTTGTAAGGATAAAATGATCGCTTCCCATGTTCTCTAGGCTGTTCTCCCACACAGCATTCATGGGTCCTCTGAACCATGTTAAGTCCGGGTTCGTGTCTTTCTCGACGCTGTTGCCTGTTCTAGTAGCAATCGTGGTATCATTTAACAGAGTAAACTGTACGTTATTCATAACGTATTCTAACTTTCTGCCATTCGGTGCCGTCCAGTCATATCCCCAAGCTTTACTTGGACTGTTGAAGTCCCCCGCTAAGAGAATGGGGTATTTTTTTAGGCCCCCTTAAGTGTTTCTCTAGCCACTGAATTGTTGTTATTTGCCTTGTTAGGAAGCCAGTAAGCATTTATGAAAATTATTTCCTGTGTGCTCTTCGGGATTCTGCACTTTATCGTTACGTATTCTTGCTCCTCTGTATTGCCCCCTGCCGTGTCGAGCTGTACCGCCGCTAATTCATTCTTAACGTAAGTTACAGTCATGCCTGGTGCATAAATGTTATTTGTTGCCTTCCTACATTTTCTTTTAATACTGGGTTGCTGAAAAAGTTGGTATCCTGGTATGGTTGTTATCCCGTTTGATTCCTGCACCATAATTATATCAGGTGGTCTAGGTTCCTTTCCAATTAGCTGCAACAGCAGCTCCTTTTTCTTTCTGAAACCTCTGCAGTTCCTATTGCCAGATTATTATTTTATTTTCAGTTGGATAGCTTCTTTTATTTCCGATACCGCTATTCATGTTGGGTGTCATGTTCCCTGGGGATATTTGTGTTCTCCGAGTCCGGAATTACTACCTTGTTAGGTGTTTCATCTTGTGAGTAATGCGAGAGGTTTTGTGTGCGCTTTCTCGTCATGTTGAGAATTGTCTCGATACGGTTAATCGTCCTTTCTGTTTGTTCTTGTCTTTCTGTGATTAATGCATTTTGCTCTGCTAATTTTTCTATGATAGCATCCCTTTTCTGCATTTCTGCTTGCAGGTTCGAAATGTTTTCCTGCATTTTAGTAACTACAACAACGATTTTATCTAGTCTGCTTAGGACCTCTGCCATTTCCGTTTCATTGTTATGGTGTGTACCTGTGTCCCCCTCTTTCTCTTTAATACTCGTTGGTGGATGTCTAATTATGTTCCTTTGAGATTGCGATGTCTGAGCTGCTTTCAATGCCTGACAGTAGGAAGGGTGTGGATTAGCGGTGTGATGTGAGGGTGAAGACTAGGCAGCTGGTGAAAGATGCGAACCACTCACCCACGTACGTTGCTCTTCTCGGGAACTTCTTTTGTCTGCCTGTGTTCCTGAAGGCGTCCTGTTCGTCTTTTCTTCGTTTCCTCTTGGTTTCTGGTGTAGTCGTGGGGCCTCTCTGCCAGCTTCCTTGTTAGCTATGGTGCTCTTGTCCTGGTTGTTGTCTCTGCTGTGGCTGGCACTTCGATCACGTTGCTTTTCTGGGCTACTAAGTCTTTCGAAGCGGTTTCTTGTCGGGAGCTCAGGCCAGTTGGTTCTACTGGGGCTCCTACTGCGGCTGCGGTGCTTGTTCTTTGGTTTTCCGGATTGCTTGGCGGGCTCGTGTGGTTCCTCATCTTTCATAGCGTTCAAGTAGCGTTGCTTGCGGCTTCTTGCAGCTTCTCTTCTCGCTTCGTCAGCCTCTTGACGTACTGGACAATCGGGGTAATTTGCTGCATGCTCTCCACCGCAATTTCGGCAACATAGCTCGCAGTCATGAGGAGTGTCGTCATTGGATCCGGGAGGCAACTTAGTTCCACATTTTGCACAGGCCACAAATTTCTTCTTGTAAGGACATACGTCCGCGCCGTGTCCAATTTGAAGGCATGAATTACACAGCATGCTGCGGGGCCTATACGGGAACATTCGGACGACCAGTCGACAGTAGAGAGCATATCGTGGCAAATATGTTCCCTCGAGAGTTATGAGGATTGTTTTCGAGGAACCGATGCGTCTTACTTGCAGTATTTTAGCTCCTTGCACTTCTACCTCCCTTTCAAGTTCTTCCTCTGTAACTGCACACTGTATACCATGAATTACACCTTTGACTGTGTTC